>NW_017670691.1:452528-461985 GCF_001879085.1 Nicotiana attenuata
CTTATACAAGGACGAGCTGGAGTAGGCATGAAATCTAAACTCATCAAGTTCATTCAAATGCTCCACACGGAGATTGGCTGCAACATCCCATTCCAAGTTCAACTTTCTCAACGCCCACATAGCCTTGTGTTCTAATTCCACCGGAAGATGGCAAGCTTTACCAAACACCAACCGATACGGAGACATACCAATTGGAGTCTTGTAAGCCGTCCGATAAGCCCAAAGAGCATCATCCAATTTCTTCGACCAATCGGTCCTATTAGCATTCACCGTTTTGGACAAAATACTCTTTATCTCCCGATTTGAGACTTCCACTTGTCCGCTAGCTTGTGGATGATAGGGGGTGGTCACTTTGTGGTTAACTCCATACTTAGCAAGCAATGAGTCGAAAGCCTTGTTGCAAAAAATGGGACCCCCATCACTAATAATGGCCCGAGGAGTACCAAACCTCGTGAAGATACTCTTTTTCAAGAATGCTACAACACTTCGGGCTTCATTGTTGGGTAGAGCCACGGCTTCCACCCACTTTGAGACATAATCCACCGCCACGAGAATGTAAGTGTTACCACAAGAGCTCACGAACGGACCCATGAAATCGATGCCCCAAACATCAAAAATATCCACCTCGAGAATTGTATTGAGGGGCATCTCATCCTTCTTGGAAATACCGTCGGCTCTTTGACATGCATCACATCTCTTCACCAAGTCACTAGCATCCTTGAACAATGTCGGCCAATAGAAACCGCAACTCAAAACTTTTGAGGCCGTCCTCACCCCCCCATGATGGCCACCATAGGGAGAAGAGTGACAAGCCTCCAATATGTTCATTTGTTCACTTTCTGGTACACATCTTCTTATCACCCCATACGTGCAAATTTTAAACATATATGGATCATCCCAATAGAAATCCAAGCTATCCCGCTTGAGTTTCTTCCTTTGGTTGGAAGAGAGCTCACATGGGACAATACCAGTCACAATGAAGTTGGCGATGTCCGCGAACCATGGCATATCACAAATAGAAACGGAAAGAAGGTGCTCGTCGGGGAACCTATCATTAATCTCAATACCATTACATGGTCTCCCCTCTTCCTCTAACCGGGACAAATGGTCCGCAACTTGATTCTCGCTTCCCTTTCTATCCACAATCTCTAAATCAAATTCCTGAAGGAGTAGCACCCACCTCATCAGTCTTGCTTTCGAATCCTTCTTAGTCATCAAATACCGGAGGGCTGCATGGTCCGTGTGTACGATCACCTTTGCCCCCATAAGATATGGTCGAAATTTCTCCATCGCGAACACAATGGCCAATAGCTCTTTTTCTGTCACTGTGTAGTTCCTTTGGGCCTCATTCATCGTCTTGCTAGCATAATACACAGGATGGAACATTTTGTTGATCCTTTGGCCTAGCACCGCACCTACCGCCACATCACTCGCATCGCATATAAGTTCAAAAGGCAAATCCCAATTAGGTGCGGTGATGATAGGAGTTGTGGTCAACTTGTGTTTCAATAGCTCAAAAGACTCCATGCACTTCTCATCAAAGATAAACTTGACATCCTTCTATAACAATTTGCAAAGTGGGTTCATAATTTTTGAAAAATCTTTAATGAAACGCCGATAGAACCCGGCATGACCAAGAAAAATCCTCACCCCTTTGACAGAAGTAGGGGGAGGGAGCCTTGAGATAACCTCGATTTTTGCCTTATCAACTTCAATTCCTTGCCTTGAGATTTTGTGACCCAATACAATACCCTCTTACACCATAAAGTGACATTTCTCCCAGTTGAGCACAAGGTCGGTCTCTTCACATCTTTCGAACACCCTATCCAAGTTCACCAAACATTCCTCAAATGAATCCCCCACCACCCTGAAATCGTCCATGAAGACCTCCAAGATATCCTCCACCATATCGGTGAAAATTGCCATCATACATCTCTAGAAGGTCGTCGGGTCATTACATAGTCCAAATGGCATTCTCGAGAAAGCGAACGTGCCACAAGGACATGTAAAGGTTGTCTTCTCCTGATCCTCCGGGGCAATGAGAATTTGATTATACCCCGAGTAGCCATCTAGAAAACAATAAAAGGCCCGGCCCGCAAGACGATCGAGCATTTGGTCCAAGAATGGTAGTGGGAAATGATCTTTTCTTGTCGCCTTATTCAACTTTCTATAGTCCATACACACTCTCCAACCCGTAACTGTCCGAGTAGGAATCAATTCATTGTTGGCATTGGTCACTACCGTCATTCCACCATTCTTTGGCACACATTGGACCGGAGAGGTCCATGAACTATCTGAGATCGGGTAAACCACACCGGCGTCTAACCACTTGATAACCTCCTTCTTTACCACTTCTTGCATTGCTTCATTTAATCTTCTTTGATGTTCAAGAGAGGGTCGTGCATCCTCCTCCAAAATGATCTTGTGCATGCAAAATACGGGGCTTATCCCCTGAATGTCGGCCAATGTCCATCCAATCGCCTTTTTGCGCTTTTGAAGAACCGCCAAAGTGGCGTCAACCTGCATGTTAGTTAGGCACGAAGAAAGAATAACAGGTAAAGTAGAATTTGAACCCAAAAACTCATACCTGAGGTGTGGAGGAAGTGGCTTCAACTCCAACACCGGTGGCTCCTCAATTGATGGCTTGGTTGGCGGAGTTTTGCGATTTTCAAGATCCAAGGATAGCTTCGTAGGCTCATAAGAATATGAACCCATACCATGAAATGCATTCACGCACTCCACTCTACCGGCATCATCATTGACATCCATGTTAAGAAGCACGGCTTCAAGAGGATCTTCAACATTAATCAAGGCACTTGTGTCATCCACTATCACCGCTGTGACAATGTCCACAAATGAACACACCTCCGTGCTATTGGGTTGTCTCATTGATTTGCACACATGAAATACCACCTTCTCATCACCCACACGGAATGTTAACTCCCCTGCTTCCACATCAACCAATGCCTTCCCCGTAGCTAGGAAAGGTCTTCCAAGAATAATAGGCACTTCGAAATCCACTTCACAATCCAATATGACAAAGTCGGCTGGCAATATGAATTTGTCCACTCGGACAAGCACATCGTCGATTATACCAAAAGGCCTCTTCATCGATCAGTCCGCCATTTGAAGTCTCATTGAGGTTAGCCTAGGTTGCCCAATTCCCAAAGTCTTGAAGACTGAGTACGACATCAGATTAATGCTAGCCCCCAAGTCACATAGGGCCTTAGCAAACTCCGCACTCCCGATAGTGCAAGGAATAGTGAAAGCTCCAGGGTCTTCTAGTTTCGGGGCCATAGAATGCACAATCGCACTAACTTGGTGCATCATCTTTATTGTTTCACACTCCATAGAACGCTTCTTGGTGACTAAATCCTTCATAAATTTTGCGTACCCAGGAATTTGTTCAAGTGCCTCCACTAAAGGAACATTGATTGTGAGGCTCTTCATCATGTCTATGAATTTCTTGAACTGATTGTCATTCTTTTGCTTTGCTAACCGCTGAGGATATGGTGGTGGTGGTCTAGGCAAGGGTGCCTTGGCCTTGGGCACCGCCGGCTCGAGTATATCAATAATGTGTTCCCTAGACGGGTTCACGGCATCTTGAGTCTCTACCCCGGCCTCATCATAAATATCAATCCACACATCATTTGACACTATTGGTTCAACCACATTGTCAACATTCAAAGGTACATCATCATCATGAAACTCAACTTCATCAATCACAACCCCCCTTCGGGTTCACTACCGTATCACTTGGTTGCGCACCTTTAGGGCGGGTATTTAAAGCTTGAGAAATTTGTCCTATTTGCACCTCTAGGTTCCGGATAGATGTGTTATGTGAAGCCAATTGTGCGTCAGAATCTTGGTTCTTTTTCATCATCTGCTCGAACATCATCTCTATCCGTCCCATATCACTTCCGGAAGAACTTGGCCCTTGTGACTGAAAGGGCGGTGGATTGTTTGGTTGTTGGAACATGGGGGGCCTTTGAAAGCCTTGCCCCCTACCACCATTATTCCACCCTCCTTGATTGCTATTGTTGTTGCTCCAATTGTTGTTGTTCCCGTTCCAATTGCCTTGGTTATTACCTTGATTACCCCAATTGTTGTTCTGATTGTTATTATTCCAGTTGTTACCACCTTGTTGTTGATTATTGTTATTCCAATTGCCGCCTCCTTGTTGATTGCCCCAATTGCCTTGGGGGAGCCATTGTTGATTCCCTTGATTTCCTCTATTTCCTTGGTAGTTATTGACATATTGGCATTCCTCACTTTGATCATCATAACACTCGTTCGAAAAACCACCACAATCATTGTTGTTGTCAAACTGCTCACCATTACCTTGAGGTTGTTGTTGCCCTCTTTGCCTCCTTTTTAGCATAGAAACATTCTCCATTGCATTGACTTGGCGCGGATTTTGTACTTGTTGCAATTGTGCCTTCGCCAACTGATTCATTGTTGTTGTAAGTTCGGCAATAGCTTGGCCATGGTCATTCAACTCCTTGTGCAAATGGATGACCATGGGGTCACCTTGGGGTACATTCGCTCGGCTTTGCCATGCCGAAGAGGTGTCGGCCATTTCATCAAGTACGTCACATGCCTCTTGGTAAGAAAGTTTCATAAAGTTCCCACCGGCCAATTGGTTCACAATGCACCGATTCGTGGTGTTGATGCCCCTATAGAAAGTCTGCTGGATCATCGCCTCAGTCATGTCGTTGTTAGGGCACTCCTTCACCATTGTTCTATATCGCTCCCAGATCTCGTGCAATGGTTCCGTTGGCATTTGCTTGAAAGCTAGAATCTCGTCCCGAAGAGCCGCCATATGACTTGGAGAAAAGAACTTGGCAATAAATTTGTCCGCCAATTCATCCTATGTGGTGATAGAATGATTTGGTAACCTTTCTAACCAGTCCAACGCTTTTCCCCGAAGAGAAAACGGGAAAAGCCTCAATCGCAACGCATCCTCTGACACGTTTGTTTGTTTGCTGCCTAGCAAGTATCTACGAACCCCTTCAAGTGCTTGTATGCATTTTGGTCGGAGGCGCCCGTAAAATATCCCCTTTGCTCGAGCAAGGTCAACATGACATTTGTGATTTGAAAGTTCCCCGCCCGGATTCGGGGAGGAACGATGGCACTCGCGTACCCTTGATTAGGAAGAACTCTTGGGACTGCTCTTGGCGGTGGCGGAGGAGGGTCTGGAATAGGATTGTTGTCATTTCCGTGGGCCGGACGGCCTCTACGTGGAACTTGAGGTGGTATAACCTCTTCGGGCTCAAGATCCTCTACCTCCTCCCCCGCGTTCACGTTGCCAAGAGGGTCGTTTGCATTGAGAGCCATAGTACCTGAATGATTGACACAAATAGAATTAGTAAACAAGAAGGAAAGAGAAGCAAAGCACAAAACTAACTAAGCCGATAGTCAACACCGTAAGCTCCCCGGCAACGGCGCCAAAAAGTTGATCGCAGCCGTCTCAACACTACACAATGGTAGGAAGAGTGGGTAGCAATAACTAATACCCGAATAGCGGATCGGGGTCGAATTTCCACAGGGAGCTTGGAATGGAGTTGTATTGTCGGTTTAGTTTAGAATTGCGTTTGTACTTCTAATTGCACTCCTAACATTTTTGGTGGTTTTTATATTTAAAACTACTTTTGTAATCTACGGATTAAAGCTAGATTATGCTAAGGAAATATTGCTAAGTTGTGCTTGATATGGGAAAAGGCACTAGGGTTGTGACACTACCTAGGTGGCTAGCTAACGGGTAGAAGCTAATAAGGGGAGATTGATAAATCTGGGTTTAGTGCTATAGCCATTACACAATTGCACTCATTCTCACATCTCTCGGTAGAGAGAACGATTTTGCCCAATTGACTCTCTCGAGACCAATTAGGTAGGCCAATCAGACCGGGCAACTAGGGCTCAAGTAGGGTAATTACTCTTTCGAGGTTTAACCCGTTAATTGGGACTATCATTCTCATGGGTCCATCCCAATTCCTTGTTGGGTTAACTTTTAGGGTCATATGACTCTCTCTCTCAAGAAGAGTTAGACCCGCTAAGCTTGAATTCATGTTTGCAACCACAAATTCTAGATTGAAACACAAAATCAACCCAAATAACAAATACTCAATCTCAATCTCACCCTAGAATGCAACACCCATTAACTACCCACACTAGGGTTGAGCCACAACCCTAGCTAATGGGTTTACCTAGACATAATTAAAGAAGAAACAGTAGAAATAGATGATGAAATGAACATAATAAGTGATTACTACATAAAATCTATGATATTCAAGAGTAAAATTGCCAAATTAGGCTACAAAATACTTCTCACGAGTGCAGCTCTCGTTCAGTAGCTAAAACATAACCTAAAAATGTCAAAAAGATCTATTTATACCGAGCCAAAAAATCTGGACAAAAATGCCCCTGCGGGGTAGGCGCAGACCGCGCAAAAAGGGAGCGCGACCGCGTTGGCTCTTGGACTCTTGAACTCTGTTCTCTGAAGTTGGGACCGCGGACCACGCAGAAATGGAGCACGGCCGCGTTTCAGGACGGGCGCGGACTGCGTAAAAAGGGAGCGCGGCCGCGTGGCAGTACTTTGGCAAAAACACCATCTCTCTGAATCTCATCTACGCGGACCGCATAAAAAGGAGCGCGGACCGCAGATTGACCTTGAATGACCCAGTCTCTGAATCTCCTAGCGCGGCCGCGTGGCAAAACAGTGCGGTCCCCGCTAGGTCTTCTTGTTCCCCACTTCAATTGGTCTTTGACACTTGGCAGGTTTCACTCCGTTTTGAGCCGATCTTTGACATTTGTCATCTTGTCGCTCAAACCTGCAATCAAGCGCAACTTGTAAGGATTTTGGGATTATTTTGTGGCAATTCATTACAAAAGCAATAGCAAGTAGGGGTATAATCATGCTAAAATCCTAACTTATCAGCAACCTAGCCGATCGGGTCGAGATCGGACTCCGCTCAAGATAGCGGTGGTATTGTGAACAATGATGAACAGTATGAAATGCCCCAAACTAAAAGCTATGGAAACACGATGTGAAAATTGTACGATTCTTTTATTTGATAATGTTGTGATCATTTAAAGTGTTTGAGTTATACTTGTGATTTCCTTAGTCTTGTATGAAAGTTATTTCTAACTAGATGGTGTTTGGTTATACATACTAGTACTATTCCATGGTACTAACGTCCCTTTTGCCAGGGGCGCTACATTTTTAAATGAATGTAGGTGGCTCCATAGCGGACAGTGCCGATCGCGCGTAGCGGAGTGTCCTCCTTTCGAAGTCATGGTGAGCCCCCTTTCTCCTTCAAGGGTTTATGTTGTACATCTTTGTTGTAGACTTCCACTTTTGAGGTATAGCCGGGGCTTTGTTGCCGGCATTGTCATAATTTGTCTTTTGTATCCATAGAGGCTCCGTAGACGTTTGTGTGGGTTACGTATGGGTGTTGGATGGGTCTATGAACTATGTTGTAACTCTAAACTCTTGTTTTCTCTAAATTGTAACTGTATGGAAATCTTGGAACCTAACTACGGGTTAAGGTTGTGATAAAAAATGAACTATCAATGTTGAATGTACAGCCCCTCCTATTGTCTAATTGAACGAAAGCCGGATTCCTTAATCATATTGAGTAGGTAGAAAATGTTTGATAAGGCTTGCTCAGTTGGGTTCACTCGATTGAGCGCCGGTCGCGCCTCCCGAGGTTGGGGCGTGACACAAACCAACTACGCCGGGAGAAGCATCCCGTACCATCTCTGTAGTACCTTTAAAATTTCTCAATTCCTGATTTATAACAAGCGCTCCACGTCGCATAAGATTGAATATGGAGGAAATAAAGGCATAAGCCTCAAAGGATTCAAACTGCACGATGAGGAATCAAGAAGGGAAGTACTCCTAACAGCCCTGTAGCCTCCCGAAGATAAGTACAGGCGTCTCCGTACCAATCCGCGAGACTCTACTAGACTTGCTCATGACTCGTGAGACCTAAGGGAACCTAGTGCTCTGATACCATGTTGTCACGACCCAAAATCCACTAAGGGTCGTGATGGCGCCGGACGCCACTATCAGGCAAGCCAACACCAAGAAGTTAATTAAATTCCCGTTTTAGTATATGTTGGAATCATTTTTCTTTTATACATTAAACAACAATAATGAAATTTGCTGTAATAATAAGGGTGTCTTTAACATTTCCTGAATGCTGAATAATCCCATAATCATCCCAGAACCCGGTGTCTCAAGTGCATGAGCAATTTCTAGAAAAAACAAGGTAGAATACAGTAACTGTCTGGAATACTAATTGGACAGGAAGTAAATACACTACACTGAAAGAGACTATACTAGCTGCGAGTCGCCTCGAGGAATGCAGCTCACCTAGTCTCCGTATCATCCATGCTGCTACGCCCAGTAATCCACTAGAAATACATGTGCATGTGCAACATAAATGCACAGCAAGTGTAGCATGAGTACGAAAACAACGTGTACTCAGTAAGTATCCCGCCTAATCTCGAAGAAGTAGAGACGAGAGGTCGACTTCGACACTTACTAGTGGTCCAATAATGATACATCAATAATATGACAAATCGAGGATTTATATAAACATGATTGTAATTCAATAGAGTGAAGCAAGTAAACAATCCTTTCTTTTATGTGAAATTCCCAAATTCCTTTTTCATCATTTATACATATATTCTCAAACCGAGAAGAGACAATATCAACTTCAATTAATTTCGGGGCAAACAATACAAGCATGCGCAAATCATGCCGAGGACGTACGGCCCGTTCCAACAATATTTAAACTGTGCACTGCCATAGGGTCGAATGGCGCGAACCATAGATGCATCTATTACCCCGCTCGCAAATCATACATGTGACGCGGTCAAATATAAATAAACACAACAATCAGTTAATCAAGAATTCATCAGAGAACAATTATCCAAAGAAAAGCCAATTCCCTTTTAACAATCCAAGAAAATGAAGTTTAATCTTTTTAGAAATTCATTTACTAATTCGATGTGATTTAAGCAATTCAAACTGTCAAAAAGATTATAAATATTCCAAGTATAGCATGCTTTTGGGTCCTAGACTACCCGGACTTAAACATAGTAGTAGCTATGCACGGACTCTCATCACCTCGTGCGTACGTAGCCCCCACAAATAGGAGCACAAATCCAGTTAATTCACCTATGGGGACAATTCCCTCTTACAAGGTTAGAAAGGAGACTCACCTCGCTCCAAAGTGTACTTCCAATACCAAGAACGTGCTCAAACCCTCAATTTGGAGCTTAACGATCCAAAACTGATTCAACGAGGTAGGAACTAGTTAATACAAGCTCACAAGATCACATTCTAACTATTAAAAGTAATATCCCAACCTAAATCACAAGTTTCCTAAAATCCGACCCCGGGCCCACGCGCCCGGACGTCTGAGATTTTTGTTAAGAAAGTTAGTTC
>NW_017670691.1:466393-496539 GCF_001879085.1 Nicotiana attenuata
TTTCGTTTCCCTTTTTTAGTCAGTCTTCTCAAGTCGATGTCCACAGTCCAATGATACAAGGGCTTTCAGCATTTCTTGAATGTTAAAGGTTCTTTACTTTCAAGGAATGTTAAAAGTTTCTTCAATATCTATGAATAAGTACTTGAGTTGAAGAAAAAATTGTACAGTTAGTTGTAATTATTTGTACTTCACCTGGCAAAAAAAAATTGTGAATCCTCAATTTTCTTTAATTCCAATAAATTGGTTATTCGATTTTCTTTATGTTTTTAGTTTCTTTAACTCCATTTCATGTTTCCTTTTCTTTTTTTGATTAGGAGAAAACAGGCATACACACATACTTAAACGTGACTTTTTGTTCATAGAACCTCTAATTCTGATAAAAATATTGTATTTCTGATTTAATCAGTACAATAAAGTCAAACTTTATATGCATAAACAAGAAAATTTTCATCTACTAAATCACGACTAAATTTATAAAATGTATTATTTTTTACTTTTACTAATATTTTTAATAACCGAGCGAAACACTATAATTCTCACAAAGAAAAACTAGAAAAGGAGCCGCCGGGTAGCACTTGGAAAATATAAGGAAGGGGTCAAGGAAGGAGGCGATTTACATCGAAATGATCAAAAAGGAAAATGCTTCAACTTGTGCATGAGGCAAGTTGGTTGTCTCTGTAATGAAACCAAATTGCTCAATTATATGATGGAGGTGAAAAGACGTGAATGAAAATACAAAACTCTTTAGTATGACTTTTCAGAACAGATCAACCTAACAACTCATCAATTTCACTGTTTAACCAAATACATTGACCAATATTTACTATACTATGCTAGATTCTAGAAACTTTCTCAACTATGAGGCTTTATTTTAGGTAAAAATTTATCCGTACCGGATGTTTACACCTAATGTTTCGACGAATTAAAATCGGTCATTTTCCCTATATTTCTAATCCATTTCGGTCAGTTTTCTTGGACGATTTTTGGCAGTTTTCTAGTAGTGTGTAATGTGGAAAATACGGTAATTAACTATGGTTAAAGACTAATGCTTGTATATAATATAATGTGACATGTGGTATTTGTTTATTGGATGGGTACAAACATACGGTGCAGGTAAATTTGTACACTTATTTGGACGCATTACTTTTTAAGCGTATAGGCAATAAAATTGACTTAGAAGTGTTAATTAATACTGTGTTTGATATATCTGAAAAATATTTATTCCCACTAGAAAGTTACTTTTTATTTTAATATGACGAATGTTATTTCTATCAAAAAGAGAAAAGTAACTTCCATCGCTTATGAGCGAAAAGTAGTTTTCCTTACACTTACCTTGACTTCAACTTTATATAACAAATTTCACCTAACATTTAAACATTATTATTAATTTTTAGTGCTAAAACTTTTTATCAAGATACTATTTGATTAGCTAGTATTATTACTTGACATTAAATATATAATTTTTCTGTAAAATATTTCACTCATCATCAATCAAACACTTTTACTGAAAAATAGTTTTCAACTTCCAAAAAAATGTTCCAATAAAAAAGACTTACATCATAGATATTTCTCATGGGCGTAATTAGTTTTGAAGCACTTCTTGAAATTTGTAATTAAGTACTGTACTAATTAATGGCAAACATCATAATGTATATAATCTTGAATTATGTGATTCTTTTCACCTGCCAATTAATTTGTCCACACAATATGCATTTGCCTCATATAGTGCCTTGGTGAAATTGTTGTCACTAATTCGTTTCATTCTGCTGTTTTCCAAGCCCTCTTGTCAAGTCGATCCTATTAGCGCAAATGATTTAGCAGCCAATGTAGCGGTTCTTTTAATTTTATTTTATATGACACTCTTTTATGCATTTTGAATTGATATTTTATATAAAAAATCTCATTAATCTTAATTTTTACATTCTGCGATTAATGAAATTTTCTTATAGGACTGACATGATGTGAAAGTTTACAAGATTCTAAAGTACTTTTAGTACGTTAGATCATATTGATATATTTATATATCAAAATCAATCTTTCTTAATTTAATAGTCAGTTAAATACCACCATATAAATTCGTCTGTTCATTCGATTACTTGATAAAGATAATAAGATCTAGATCGGTCATCTCCTTAAATATTGTTGCCGCCTCTATACACCTTTTCCATCAGTAAAGATGCAACTGTGTTTATCAACAAGGCTGATAGTGCTTACTAAAATGTCATCCGTTTTTATGTCATCCGTTTTTATGTGAGATTGTCATGTTCAAGTTCTTGATATGTGATGCATGTGTATAAGGAGGAAAAAGCACAAGTACACTCATGAACAATAAGGGGTGTCCAAACTTTTCTGAAGTACCTTCTTGCAAGTAGCAACAAATTAAACATACTTTGCATTATGAAATTATGCGCTCAATTAAACTAAGTCACATAAAAATGAAATGGAGCACAAATAAAGCAAAGTCATTCAGAGAAATAGAACCTAACTCATTTATCTGATTTCGGTGCACTCCAACATTAATAGATCTTCACTTTTATCTACCGAAACCAAGAACGGAAAAGTCAACATCAGCTTCAGCCACTTGTTGTTGCTGCAGTTTCAAAGTAAATGCCTCAAGGAAGAAATTTCTCCATCCCTTATCATCAGTCAGCATCAGCACAGTCAAAGACTATGATCTCAAACTTCAAAGCAATGTCATGCCATCTCATTTCCAGCCAATCAAACCCCTTAAGATCAACGTTCATATAAACACATCAACTGGATATATACCAAACAACCTAAACAATTGTCACGACCCCAGTTCGCCCTCCGTGAACATGTCGTGATGGCACCTAGTCCCAACGACTAGGTAAGCCTGACAATGCAAATATAACATAAATTGCGGAAACAAATAATTAAACTAAACAAACTAGAAGGGTAACTGTATATAAATGTCGCTCGGCATATACAACCCAATAATGCGGAAGTCTACAATATCATCCCAAAACCCGGAAACTCACGGGAACACAAGCTAACGGAAGGTAATACACTGCTCTAACACCAGAATGTCTAAAACAACAGTACGAAAGGAAAAGCTAACTGCTAAAGCTAGAATAAGATAGAGACTTTTGGTCTGCGGACGCGGCAGATGTACCTCGAAGTCTCTGGTATGTCTCTCCGCCTCGAGAGTGATACGCCTAGGATGAAGTACCTGGATCTGCACATGAAAAACATGCGCATAAGGGGCATGAGTACACCACAGCGGTATTCAGTAAGTGCCAAGCCTAACCTCGGTTGGGTAGTGGCGAGGAAGGTCAGGGCCCTACTGAGAATAAACATAATAATAAATCTTGCAACAGCATGAAATAAACGGAAGTAATGAGTACAACTATGAAGTAAGACAGGTTATACAAGGCAACAATTAACACTCAGAGAATAAGACAACACAGAGTAAAACAGCTCAATACCAATACCAACAACGAGGATCTCCCAAGATACCGTCCTGTAGTCCATTTCATCAACTGTCCAAGGAGCTCCCGGGATACCGTCCCGTAGTCCATCATATGAGTATATCCGAAGGATCTCCCGGGATACCGTCCCGTAGTCCAGCTATCAAGGTGCAGGGGGATCTATCGGGAATCTAACCCGCAGTCCCAAAGTAAATGTGCAGGGGGATCTACCGGGAATCTAACCCGTAGTCCCAAAGTAAACAAATAAGGGGAGAGCTACCGGAATCCCACATCTGTATTCCCAATGTAATACGCAGTCACAACACGAAGAATATTCAGAAATGAAGCTCAAAAATACAAGGCAACAGGTAGTTCTAGCCTAACATGCTTCACGTAGTGCAAACAAGGTAACTTGAACAAATAGACAATTTAGAACAACTAAGCATGCTTTTCTGCTAACACAGTCTATAATTGCAAATAAAATAAAGCGGATAAGAAAGAAACTCAGTCTAAATATTTAAAGTAAAACCGGATTTTTCAACAATTAGCTCAAGTACGCGCTCGTCACCTCACGTACAAGGCATTCAATTACCAAATATCATATCCTAAGGGGAAAGGTCCCCCACACAAGATTAGACAAGCCACTTACCTCAAACCGACTCCAAAATCAACTCGAAACCACACCTTTGCCACGAGTATCCGACTCCAAATGGCCCAAATCTATTCAATTCAATTACATATCGTAAATAACATCTCAAGCAACTAATTCTACTATTAAATTTAAAGCTAAGACGCGAATTTAGGTAAAATAACCAAAACGCCCCTCAGGCCAACGTCTCGGAACCTGATAATTTTCACATTTTCAGAACCCTCGCACTCTCACGAGTCTAACCATACAAAAATCTCCCAAATCGGAGGTCAAACACCCACTCAAAACTCAATAATTCGGTCTAAGAAGTTTCTTCCAATTTCTCCCAATCTTTGATCCCCAATCCGAATTTAAATGATAAAATTAACTATAGATTGATGGAATATAACTAGAAAGGGTTAAAGAAATGTTACTCAATGATCTCCCCTTCAAATCCCTCTTAAAATCGCTCTCTCCCGAGCTCCAATTTGATTTTTCCAATTTTTGAAACAAAATCCTTAAATTTCATACTTCAGTCCAGTGGTTTCCGCTTCTGCGGAACTTAAGCCGCTTCGGCAGTTTCATTAAAAATCCAACAATTTCGCACCTGCGGTCCTGATCTCGCAGATGCTGATCCGTTTCTGCGAAAATCCCACCGCATCTGCGGAGCCTGATGAGCCTGACCAACCCGGCTTCTGCGGTCCTCCACGCCGCATCTGCGGTTCCCAAGCCGCACATGCGAAAATACCAGAAGCAGCAATGCTTCAGCCGCTGCAACACTTCTCCGATCTTCCCGTCAACCATCCGAAATCACCCCGACGCCCCCGGGACCTCAACCCAAAGCACCAACATCATCTAATACCCCATTCAAACTTGCACCAATCCTTAAAACACCAAAAACAACATCGGAAACTCGAATTAATCTCTGATTTAAGCCTAAGAACTTCATTTTCTCTCAAAACACGCTTTTGATCAAAAACCTAACCAAACCACGTCCGAATGACCTGAAATTTTACACATACATTCCAAATGACATGACGGAGCTACTGCAACTTCCAGAATTCCATTCCGACCCTCGGATCAAAATCTCACTATGAAACCGGAACTTCAAAATTCAAACTTTCGGCATCGTTCGAGGAATGGGCCAGACCGGGTCATTTCTCAAGAACAATAGCTAAAGGGCCTGATACTACCACTTGGATCTGGAACCTACATGCTGATGCTCACGATTTCGATAGCATTTCAAGCCTAAATTAGCTACGAACCTCCAAAACACGTCCCGAACACTCTCCCAACCCCGAAATCACCTAGCGAAGCTAACGGAACCATCGGATTTCCGTTCCGAGACCGTCTTCACACTGTTCTGACTATGGACCATTTTCCAACACTTAAGCTCTCATTTAGGGACTAAGTGTCCCAGAACTTTTCGAAACTCAAAATCGAACGTCCCGGCAAATCAAAATAGCAGAAATAAACTTGGGGAAAGCAGTTAATAGGGGATCGGGGCGTTAATTCTTAAGACGACCGGCCGGGTCGTCACAACAATATATCTATAAATAGAATCAACGCGGAGCCAAGAATTTTTATTAGGAGATGTCAAAATATAAAAAGTAATTATACAGAAAAAATAAATAAAGTCAACATATAGTATATATACGTAAAAATTAAATTTTACCTTGTTACATAGTATAATTTTTTAATAAAGGAATGTCAATTGACACCCCTTCGCATAAGGTGGGTCCGCCACTGAAGAGAATACTACATGAATAGTTATGCAAAAATATGTACTTCCATTTTAATTTATGCGATTGAATTTCTGTTTTAGTTCGTCTCATTTAGTATGACAATTATTTATATTTGAATATAATTTAATTTAAACTTCTTATTTAACCTTAATAACAAGTTTCTATATCTAAACAAATGTTATCATATGTCTAATATCATAAGTTTCAGAAGTTTTGTATCCACATAATTGTTATGACAACAAATTTTGAACATTTTTCTTTCCTTTTAAAACTTTGTGCTCAATCAATCTATGTTACATCAATCCAAGAGAACGATGGCCAATGCTTAGCAAAATTAAATTGGGGTATAAGTGCACTTTTCCTTCTCCCAACAAAACAAACACCAAAATTTCTTAGCCCGGTACATTAATTAAACGTAGAAAAAACTAAAGTCAACTAATAAATCTAAACTAAGCATAAGCAAAACAAGAAAATCAAAGTCCTTTTTTTTCCACAGTGCCATGAGATCAATCCAAAAAAAAAAAAAAAAAAAAATCTTACATGTATACCCTCAAGATTAATCAGTAAGGTGGTGGTGGTTGTCTAGCCGGAGGTGCCCATATTATATCTGATGGCAATTGATTAGAAGTGTAAAAAGACTGATCCGGTGGATGCCCACTATCTCCTCCGCCAGACACCGCCACCGGTGGCGACTGACCGCCGTCCTCATCCTTCACTGGGAACTTATGGTAACAAGGATTATTAAACGTAGCTGCAATCAAATATACAGTCCCTGCCGACAAAAGTGGCCCAATAACAGCCCCACCCACCACTTGACCTTGTGGTCCTGCTAACGAAATAGTGAACCCATTAGGTAAACTTGAATTCTCTAGAACAATTGTAGCTGAGATGGATAGGATATTAAACGTGCCATGGAACGTAACAGTAGAAGCAGCAGTATTTGAAGGCTGCTTAAGAGTAACATTTGTGACTGTCCCTGAACCGTTAAGAACACAAAGACCCATGTTTCGTTCTTCGCAGAAACGAAAAATAGAATCGATTATATCAACCCCAGTTGGAATTTCAAGAATATAAGGACTCATGGAGGGTTTTTCCACATGATCGTCACGTGTTTTTATGATGAAAGTTGCATGTTTAGGTTTATTCTTGGAACCCGGAGGACGGCCACGTGGACGGCGGACAACTTCTATCGTGGCACCGTCGTTGGCGGAGGAGGAAGGTGCTGTTGCTACGGTGGATATTGGCTGAGGTGGCAGTTGGTGGTGGAAATTTTGGGCATGATGAAGCTTAGCAAACATACTGCTAGTAAGACTATTAGTAGAATGGTTTTTGGTTTATTCTACAAATTCCCCTAATTTCATTTTAAAAAAATAAAAACGTTTAGCCTTACGGATTTTGAGCGCTCTCTATATATACCAAGAAATGAAAGAGATGATTGGTTCAACTATGTATGGGCAATTGGGAATACAATAACATAAACAATGAAGAAGAAATCAGAAAGAAAAATAGATAGAGGGAGATATTTGAGAGAGAAAAGAGGTATTGGAGTTTTCCTTCAAAGAGTAAATTAAGATAAAATAATAATCTTACTAATACTAGAAGAAAATGGGGTGTGACATTGTTTGGGAGAAGGGGGAAGAGAAGAAGGTGATTAGATTGAAAACTACTCCTATATATAAGAGAAGACTAATGGCGCCGCTTGTAATTGGAGGCAAAGGATAGGCCAATTGTTTTCTAGAGGACAAGTTATATCCATCGAAAGTGTAATTTCTTTTTTTACGTAATTAAATTCTTCATTAGATCTATAATCACATATCGTATCAACTCTTTTGATAAAATTGATAATCTGATAAGTAACAATTATATTATCACAAGTTAAAACTTATTGATAGTATATTGTCAATATATATATCGTTAGGGTTGTTTGATTACAGGGATATATAAGAATAGTAATTTCAGAATAAAATATGGGATTGTACTTATTCTATGTTTAGTTATGGGTATTGATTAGCTAGTGATGGAATAAATTTTATACCAAAATAGTGAGATTAAGTGAGATAACTAATCCCATGAAATATTCCGAACTCATGTAATATTCTTATTTATCCCAACTCATGTAATCCTTTCTAGAGAGATATGTGAACAATAGAAAATGGATTTGATTATTACAACTTTGCTTTCTTTGTCATCCTTTGCTTCTCTTTAATTTGCTCTTAAGTTTGAAACTAAGAGAGGGAGAGAGGTTAAGACTAGTACTCTTCGACCAAATGGATTGACAAAGATTCGGTGATATACATCTCTCACTTTCTTACATTTTCTTCTATCTTAGCAACTATATGTGCATGCATGTGGCGATATATCTGTTTTCTACCCAACCCCTCTTGTTACTACGTGGGGCCCTCATGTGTCACTTGTGTCTTTAGTCAGACACAAATAAATGCCACCTAATGAGCTCCCACCATACATTTGGAGCCAATCTCGGCTAACTTACTTTGACTATATTCTTTTTCTTTCTTCATTCTTCATTCTTGTTTTGGTTGCTAAATCCTAGTGTAAAAATTACCTGAATAATTATAGTTAAAGATAACTTATGTAATATGTAAAATAAATAAATGTAAAATATAAGACTGATTGTGTATTATAACTTACAATCAGTTAAAATGGTGTAAGCATTAATTATACGATGAATGTATATACCCCCTCCGTTTCAATTTATGTGAAACTATTTTCTTTTTAGTCCGTGCAAAAAAGAATGACCTCTCTCCCTATTTAAAAACAATTTACCTTTATGCAATGATTTATAGCCACACAAAATATATCTTCTCTTCTTTTTTCTTTTTCTCTTTTCAACTTTGTATTAATTATTCTATAGTGCATTTTCTTATGTTTTATTTAAAACAGCTCAATTTCCTTTTCGATGCTTACTGTTTGTTGCCGGAATTTTCTTTAACGCATTGTAATCACATTTTACATCAGGGTCCTATCATATATGATACTGACTTTTGTAGGGCATGTGACAGCACCAACTTTGTCTATTAGGTGAAGAACTTATGTCAAATTTAGGCAATTCAAATAATGGAGCAAGACTCGATACCTCAAGTTGGAGTAACTATTACTCTCACAAAAAGCAAACATAAGAGGCAATAGAATCTATACCCATTAAAAATAAAATAATTGGTTAACCATTTATTTAATAACAATTTATAAGAAAAAAACTTTTCGCATTTATTGTGTCCTTCTAAATATAGTTGTGTTCATTCTGAATAGTCACTAACTATTCCTAACAACCGTTTGATCCATTCAAGATTAAAACGAAGCCCTCATTATAAAAGCCTATACATAGCTTCTAAAAATGATCAGTCATAAGAAAGAAAAGAGCAATTCAACATTGCATAAGAAATATAATTTTCATCTATTTGAACCGTATGAAAATTTTCTGTCCTAAAAATGGTTTCACAAAAACGCCTCACTTATATTCTTGCATAATTTTACTCTTTTAGATTATCTTTTACCATGTCTATAACAATGTAAGGATAGTAGTGTTCCAATTACTTGGAGTCATCGTTATTGTGTAAGCATACAAATATACGGAGAGATTTGAAAAAGAATATTTGGGTTACCAAAAACGGTGGTTAAAGAAGAAGAGAAAGGTGGTGGATATTGTGACACTGATATAATTTAGTATACAATTGGTTATGATGACAAATGGGACAAATAAAATTTGAACCCATGTTTACAATTTATTTTTGGAGACAGCTCGTGCAAGGCCTTTTAGAACTGAGCCTCTTCGAAAGTTAGAAGGTTTTTCCTTACAAGATATGACTTTGAATATGGGGATAGACCATAACGTCAAAGCAACAAATCAAAATGGAAGCGGCAAAATATTTCGGGTTTTTATTTTTTAAAAACTCACACCTCTTGAATTTTTAATTTCCTAACTTAATTTGTGATTTTGGAAAAGATGAATACATGTTTGTTATGTTAAGGAACGGCATATTAGTTAGTGTTATAATTAACTTTGTTATTCTATTGCTAAGTTGAAATTCATAAATTGACTTATACTATGGTATATCCATAAAAATTAAGTGAAAGTTTACTTTTAAGTTGAAGGATGATATAAAGTGGAGTATCTTATTTGGAGAGATCATGTCCAAACTTTAAAAGTTTTAAGATCATAAAGAAAATATTATATTTGCATTTTAATACTATAAACTTTTCAGAATACACAATATTCTCGAAAACTACATTAATATTAATTAAACATTCCATTCTTTTTGCATAGATTCACACACATATTGAGTACTATTTAAATATATAAAAAATAAAATGGCATGCATAAATCAATAAATAAAGATAATTTTATTAGAAAAGGTAAGATTCTCATGCTTTTTATGATATAGTTTACATGTTAGTAATAGTGAAATTACTTACTGGAGGACGGAGCAGGAGAAAAAGGAAATAATAGGTAAATATTTATTAGAAAAGATAAGATTCTCATGCTTTTTAAGTAGAGTGAAATTATACTAAATTTCTGATTTCTTTTCTAGCTAGGGAATTTTGATAACAAGGGTCCTGAGTAATGACAAAGCAACCTAAGTGGATGAAAGAATATGCATCATAAATATCATTTATAAAAACATATTAGGTGAGATACGCTTCATTGCATGTTTTTTTTATCTCATAAACTCTAATAAGGTAAAAGAATGATATATATCTAATTAAACTTTG
The DNA here is from genome assembly GCF_001879085.1 of Nicotiana attenuata. Lineage (NCBI taxonomy): Eukaryota > Viridiplantae > Streptophyta > Magnoliopsida > Solanales > Solanaceae > Nicotiana > Nicotiana attenuata. The sequence goes on from NW_017670691.1 coordinate 476,923, forward strand.
ATGGTACTATTTATCAAGCATAGACTATATGACTCGGTATACATGTGCAACGCACGTGCCGAGAAACTAGTTAAGCTTAAAGAATGAATTTACTATATTTATTTTTGCTCATGGAATTAGAATTTTACATGTTTTATTGCTGGAGAATGTGTTATCTTGACTAATCCAAGTAGAAAGTACCTCATGTGGATAAATGCTAATGCCATTAAGCAAGAATCATTGCTAGGGAAGGAAACTTCACCACGATAACAAGACCTTATTAACTCTAGTGCCCTAGAGTATTAGGAAAAGAAAGAGCTATATTAAAAAGCTGTAATGATCTAATCTTACGCGTAACGTGTTGATTCTTTGTCGGCAAAGAGAAGTCAAAAGATTAGACAGGGGTCGGTGTAATACTGATAGCATACTTCAAATAGGCAAAAGAATGGATAACACATAAGTGCTCCCTAAAACAAAACGGAAGTGATTTGACGTGATTCAAACATCCAGTTGTTAAAATAAAAGTCATTTAGTTTTATTGAAAATTTCATTCGTTTTGGTATCTGATTCGTAGTTCTAGGTGTTATTTTGGTATTTTGATTGCACGAGAGAGTTCATATAATATTTTTGGACTTGTGTGAATATTTGGTTTGGAGCCCCGAGGGCTCGGGTTTCGGATAGCCTACAGACCTTTTGAACTTAGGTAAAATTGCTGGTTTTTATTTTTGCTGGTGTCTGGTAAAAGCTTCTTGCGATCATGAATATACTCCCGCAATCGCGAAAGGTAAGTTGGGACTGGGGGAGAAATGTTCTATGCAAACGCGAGGAATAGGACGCGAACGCGGAGCAAAGGGGGGAGTGCCCTCGCAAACGCTTCCACACCCACGCGAACGCGTAGCTTTGTGAGGTGGGGCCCGGGGAGTTGAGGTAACTCTACGCGAATGCAAGCCCAGTCTCGCGAAAGCGGAGTTGAGGCGGGCTAGGCCTTCGCGAATGCATGGAGTTACTCGCGATTGCGTAAGCCAGTCAGGCCATGCTCTTCGTGAACGCGTCAGGTTTCATGTGATCGCGATGAACACCTGACGCCAATGATTTAAAATAGTCCAAAAACGGGATTTCTCCCATTTTTCATAAACCTTCCATTAGAGCTCGGCCTAGAGGCAATTTTGAAGAGAAAACTCAACACCAATTAATAGGTTTGTACACTTTAACTCATTTCTTCCATTTCTAACATCACCCGTTAATTTCTAGCCTTAATCTTTGTTCTTCCATGGTAGAAAACTAGGGATTTAGGAAGAATTTGGGGGGGGGGGGTTGCAAATTTTGGATTTATACCTCAATTTGATGTCAGATTTCGAAAATAATTGCATAATCAGGCTCGGGGGTGAATGGGTAAATAGATTTCGTTTCGAACCTCGGGTTTTGACCAAGTGGGACCGGGTTTGACTTTTTGGAAAAAGTGTGGAGACCCTAAGTTTATGCATTATAGAACATGCACTGCATATTCAGCTGGATAACAGTCGGAGCCCCCAGTGGCAGCTCCTACTAAAGGCAGAGGTCGAGGCCGAGGTCACGCCAGAGGCCGAGGCAGAGGCAGAGCTCAGACTAGAGCTCGAGCAGCAGCACCAGCAGTGGAGCCTCAGGTAGATTTTGATAAGGAGGTTCCAGATCATACCATACCTGTTGGACCAACTCAGGTCCTAGAGGGGTTCATCACCACTCCAGTGCTTCATGATGCTCTAGTCCGTTTGGTTGGCCTTATGGAGAGTATGGCCCAGGCCGGTACATTTCCAGTGACCCCATCCATCTCTCGGGTTGGGGGAGGATCATAGACTCCTGCTACTCACACTATGAAGCAGATGACTCCCCAGTATCAAACTCTAGCAGCCCCGCCAGCTGGGGTAGTTCAGCCGGTTGTTACGGCACATGCTGGTGATAGGCCCGCCATGTCTTCTGGAGGTTTATTGAGATTGGACAAGTTTACAAAGCTCTTCCTAGTTCACTTCAAGGGTTTACCTTCTGAGGACCCACATGATTATCTTGACCACTGCCATGAGGTGCTACGGAACATGGGTATAATTTAGACTAATGAGGTCGATTTTGTTGTGTTTCAGATGACGGGTTCTGCCAAGAGGTGGTAGAAGGATTATGTGTCGACCAGACCAGTTGGGTTGCTAGCTGTTACTTGGGACTAGTTATCTCAGCTATTTTAGAAAAGTTCCTCCCTATTATATTGAGAGAGGATTATCGCAAACAGTTTGAGCGTCTCCAGCAGCGCAATATGACTGTCACTCAGTACGAGACCCATTTAATGTATCTATCTCGTCATGCTCTTACCTTTCTTCCTATTGAGAGAGAGAGGGTGAGGATGTTTATTGATGGACTCATTCATCCTATTAGGCTACACATTGCCAAGGAGATCGGGGGTAAAATTTCCTTTTAGAAGGCTGCAAATGTTGCTAGGCGGATCGAGATGTTTCTTGCACAAGAGAGGGGGTAGGGGTCTGATAAGAGGCCTCGTCATTCTGGTGGTTTCAGTGGTGCCTCATCTGGAGGCAGGGGTGCTTTCAATTCAGTCAGCGCTTCACGCATCTCATAGTGCTTCAGGGAGTCGTGGTCCTTATGTGCCTTATTCTGGACAGCCAGCCTATAGTGCACCATCAACTCCTACCAGTGCGCCCTCGATTCAAAGTTATCACCGTGGTTATTTGGCCCGTTTGGGCCAGCCTCAGTTTCAGCAGCCACAGCACCAGGATGAATATTTTGAGTGTTGTGGTTTTGGGCACATCAGGAGGTCATGTCCGAGATTATTAGGCGGCATGCTATGATAGAGTTCTTGTGCCATGATTCCGACACCGGATGCTCCACCCGCTCGGCCAGCTAGGGGCAGGGGTAAGGTAGCCAGAGGTAGAGGTCAGGGCATTAGAGGTGGAGGTTAGGCTGCTAGAGGTGGAAGCCAGCTAGATAGGGCCGTCCCAAAGACGTAGTTCAGAGTGATGGGGCCCCGCCCCAATGTTATGTTTTTTCCAGCTAGGCCTAAGGCTGAGTCATATGACGTTGTTATCACAGGTAATATACCAGTTTGCCATTGATATGCTTCAATTCTATTTGATCTGGGCTCTACTTATTCCAACGTGTCATCTTATTTTGCTTCATATCTGGCTGTGCCTCGTGATTCTTTGAGTGCTCATATGTATGTGTCCACACCTGTGGGAGATTCTATTATTGTAGATCGTGTCTATCATTCATGTGTGGTTACTATTAGGGGTCTTGAGACTAGCGTAGATCTTCTACTTCTTGATATGGTATATTTTGATGTCATCTTTGATATGGATTGCCAGTCACCTTATCATGCTATACTGGATTGTTACGCCAAGACGGTGACCTTATCCTTGCTGGGGTTGCCTTGATTAGAGTGGAGGGGGACTCCTGGCCATTCTACCAGCAAGGTTATCTCTTATATGAAGGCTCAACATATGGTCGAGAAAGGGTGTCTAGCTTATTTGGCTTATGTCCGCGATTCTAGTGCGGAGGTTCCTTCCATGGATTTTGTATTAGTTGTTCGTAAGTTTCCAGAGGTGTTTCCTGCAGCTCTGCCGGGGATGCTACTCGATAAAGATATGGACTTCTGTATTGATTTAGCCCTGGAACATAGCAAATTTCTCTTCCGCAATACCGTATGGCCTTGCCAGAGTTGAAAGATTTGAAGGAGCAATTACAAGATTTGCTTGATAAGGCTTCATTAGACCTAGTGTTTGAGTGCGGCCATGTTGTTCGTGAAGAAAAAGGATGGATCGATGAGGATGTGCATAGATTATCGGCAGTAAAACAAAGTCACCACTCAAGAAAAAGTATCCATTGCCGAGGATTGGTGACTTATTTGATCAGCTTCAGAGTGCCATAGTGTTTTCGAAGATTGACATGAGGTCTGGCTACCATCAGTTGAAGATTAAGGCATATGATGTCCCTAAGACAGCTTTTCGGACTTGGTATGGGCATTATGAGTTTCTAGTGAAGTCATTTGGGCTGACAAATGCCCCAGCAATATTCATGGATTTGATGAACAGAGTGTTCAAGCCTTACTTGGATTCCTTTGTGATTTTATTTGTTAATGATATCTTGATCTACTCCCGCAGTCGAGAGGAGCACGAGCAACATCTTCGGACTGTACTTCAGACTCTGAGAGATAGCCAGTTACATGCCAAGTTCTCCAAGCAAATTTTGGTTGGACTCAATCGCCTTTTTAGGGCACGCCGTATTGGTAGAGGGCATACAGGCGGATCCTAAGAAGATTGGGGCAGTTCATAACTGGCGTAGACCCACTTCCGCTACAGAGATCCGTAGTTTCTTGGGTTTGGCGGGTTATCACCGCCGGCTCGTGGAGGGTTTTCATCGATAGCAACCCTATTAACCAGGTTGACCCAGAAGGGTGCCCCGTTCAGATGGTCAGACTAGGGTGAGGCGAGCTTTCAAAAGCTCAAGACTACTTTGACTACGGCGCCAGTGTTGGTGTTTCCCACAGGTTCAGGATCTTATGCGGTGTATTATGATGCGTTTCGCATTGGGCTCGATGCAGTATTGATGCAGGATGGTAGGGTGATTGCATATGCGTCGCATCAGTTGGATGTTCATAAGAAGCATTACCATGTTCATGACTTAGAGTTGGTAGCCATTGTTCATGCGCTGAAGATTTGGAGGCATTATCTTTACGGCGTGTCGTGTGAGGTATTCATGGATCATCGGAGTCTACAGTATTTGTTCGGATCTCAATTTGAGGCAGAGGAGGTGGTTGGAACTATTGAAAGAATACGATATCACCATTTTATATCAGCTCGGGAAGGCCAATGTGGCGGTCGATGCCTTGAGTAGAAAGGCACTGAGTATGGTCAGCCTTGCGTACATTCCAGTAGGTGAGATACTGCTTGCATCAGATGTTTAGGCTTTAGCCAATCAGTCCGTGAGGTTAGACGTTTCTATGACCAGTCGTGTTCTAACTAGTACAGTCGCTCGGTCTTCCTTATATTTGCGCATCAGAGAGCGGCAGTATGATGATCCTCATTTGCTTGTCCTTAGGGACATAGTGCGGCATGGTGGTGCCAAGCAGGTTATTGTTGGCGATGATGCGGTTTTGAGGATGCAGGGTCGTATTTGTGTGCCGAATGTGGATGGACTTCGTGAGTTGATCCTTGAGGAGGCCCACAGTTCCCGGTATTCTATTCATCCGGGTGCCGCCAAGATGTATCAGGACTTGCGGCAGTATTATTGGTGGAGAAGGATGACGAAGGATATAGTTGCATATGTAGCTCGGTGTCTAAATTGCCAGCAAGTAAAGTACGAGCATCAGAGACCTGGTGTTAGCTTTAGAAGTTAGGGATTCCAGAGTGGAAGTGGGAGCTTATCACTATGGATTTTGTTGTTGGACTCCCACGGACTCAGAGGATGTTCGATGCAGTATGGGTCATTGTGGACAGGCTGACCAAGTCAACGCATTTCATTCATGTGGCAGTTACCTATTAGCTGTCTATTTTCTCTCAGACAACTCTATGTTTTATTCAGACCTTTATTTTTAGTATTCTAGTAGCTCATGCACTTGTGACACTGGGCCAGGGTTGTATTAGATATTTTAGTCGATATGGTTCCCGCACTTTACTTTGGATTATTGCAGTTATTTCAGCTTCTTTCTTATCATTAAATTTGGAGTGTTGAAAATGGATACATTGTTCTAACGTTGGCTTGCCTAGAAAGTGAAATGTTAGGCGCTATCACGATCCCGAAGGTGGGAATTTCGGGTTATGACAGAATGACACTTTTAGGGATGGGAAAAAGTGACATCATATATGTAGGAAGTGAGTCAAGTACTGAATTGATCAAATTCAGCCTTCCCCCATAAATAGATATTGTGTTTTCTACATGGATAGCTTCTTCTCACATTTTTCAATGACTGTGTTCCATAACTCCTTGGACTTAGACTTAGCACCTAGATGACAAGATAGATAGCAGGAAGGGATCCTACTACACCTCCCACTATCAATGTCAGTTGCTACATCTCAGGTACTAAATTAATTGGAAAAAGGTGGCTCGTTTTTCAATTGATGTGGAGTCCGGAGGCACCTTAAAAAATTGGGATGATTCTCAAATATCTCAACAGCTCCTCTTTTGCATAAAAAAAAACTATGGTGTCATCAGCATATTGAAGATGTGTAATCTCCAAGTTGTTGTTTCCAACTCTTGCTACTGATAAGTAGGGATTTTGACCGCTTATTTGCTCTCTTTTATTTGCGTTTTAGCTCAAAAATGTTTACAGGTATTCCAGGAAACTAACAAAATGTGCTTACTTGTAGGAATATTAGGAAACGAGCCAAAGAAGTCAAAATCAACTCATAAAGGAGTCAAAAGTGAATAAGAACCAAAACAGGGCAAAAAGGCCAGCAGTGCGGACCGCACAATTCTAGTGCGGCCGCAGAAGAGTGATTCAGAGAGTAGTGTTTGGGCCAGCTAAAGGAATGCAGGCCGCACCAAAATTGTGCGGCCGCAGGAGGTCAAGTGCGACCGTAGTCATTGTTATGCGGTCCGCAGGTTTGAAGAATCAGAGAGTTGTTTCAAGTCCAAAAGCAGAGTGTGCGGATCGCATCACTTTTGTGCGGCCGCATAATTAGAAGTGCGGCAGCACTCATTTTCATGCGGATCGCAGAAGCCCTGAAGTTCCAAGCCCAAAATTCTCAAGAATGCGGACCGCACCAGAATTATGCGGCCGCACAACCTTCGCAGGGGCATCTTTGTCAGATATTTTCAGCTTAGTATAGATAGTACTTTTTGTCGTTTTTAGGTTAAGTTTAGTTTGCAGAGGTTCACCTGAGCCATTTTTTTTACTTCTTTGAGTAACTTTGTACTAGATTAACTTTTAAACATTAGATTTTCTTTGTCTAATCAATTATTATGCATTCTATCTTAATTTCTTATTGTATTTCTTTATTTTTCATGAGTAGCTAAATCTTTAGCTAGGGTTGTGGCTCAACCCTAGTGTGGGTACTTAATGAGTATTTAATTTTAGGGCTTGTTTGTGATTGGGTTAGGGATATTTAGCCTTGTTTATGCTTGAATTATATAATTAATGGTTGCAAACATTGATTTATGCCTATTTGACTTAGTCTCTACTTGAGAAAGAGAGACTAAGTCAAGGAAAATTTGGCTAACGAGGAATTGGGGTGAACTCAAGAAATTGATAGCCTCAATTAAAGGGTCAAATTTAGAGATAGTAAGACCCGACTTGAGCATATACACTTGACTTGAGCAATACCCATTTGGACTTGAGAAAGCCAAATTGGGCAAAATCACTCAAACTATCGAGAGGTATAGAGTGGGTAATTGCGTGTGATTGCTATATTACGACCCCGACTTATCAAACTTGCCCAAGAGTTTACAACCCTTTAGGTAACCACCTAGGTGGAAGTCACGACCCTAGATCCTTTATCATTTGAAAAACAACCAAAACCAAAAACATTGTCTTCTAGTTTATTAATTGCAATCAATAGTTTGAAGTAGAAATTGAAACAACCAACAAGAATGTGGAAGTGCAAATTGAGGCACAACATTCAATTACACTAGGGGTATACCTAATTCAATTTCTGACTCCCTGAGGAATCGACCCTGACTCGCGTTGGGATTTATTATTTCTTCGACCGCCTCACTACCTATAATTACGGTGTGAGATTGGGCGAGATCAGCTACCTCAAAGCCTTTAATCCATCCATTGATTTTTAGAATTTTGACCATATTGTTCAGACAATTCATAACTATCATGAAAAGAGAAGGAAATACAGAATCTCCATGTCTAAAACCTCTCTATGATGCAAAGAAGTCTTCAGGGGACCCATTTATGAGAATGTAGAATTTAGAAAGTACAGGGGGGGGGGGTGAATTGTCAATTTTTTTTCATCCCCAAGTAGTTGACTAGTTTACTAATTAATCGTGTAACGACTCGGTCGGTCGTTTTGAGTATTTTAAACCCGATTCCCTATTTATTTCCTCCTCTATGTTGTATTGTAGTTATGTGATTTGCCGGGGGTGTTTGGTTTTGGTTTTGGGCGAGTTTCGGAGTGAAATGGGACATATAGTCCCTAAGTTGGAGCTTTAAGTTGAAAGGGTTGACCGTAGTTTGATTTTATGTAGACGACTCTAGAATGGAGTTTTTACGGTTCCAATGGCTTCTTATGGTAATTTTGGCCTTAGGAGCATGTACGGATGTTGATTTGGAGGTCCGTAGGTCGTTTCGGCGTGAATTGGCGAAAGTTAGAAAGTTGAAGGTTTGGAAAATTGAACCTGGAGTTGGGTTATTGATATTGGGGTCGAATTTTAATTCCGGAAGTTGAAATAGGTCCGTCATGTCAATTATGACTTGTGTGCAAAATTTAAAGTCAATCGGAGTTGTTTTGGTATGAATCGGCATTAGTTTCGGATTTTGGAAGTTCATAGTTTCCATAGGCTTGAATTGGGTGGCGATTCGTAGAATCGATGTTGTTTGATGTGTTTTTTTTGCCTCGAGCAGGTCTGTTAGTTTTTTGAAACTTGTTGGTATATTCGAACGGGGTCCCGGGGGCCCCGGCTGATTCGGATTGAATCCGAGACAAGTTTGGACTTTGTGTGATTGTTGAAGGTTGTCGTGTCTGGTGCAATCACACCTACGCATTTTGGGTCGCAGGAGCGGCCCTCGAGCCGCAGAAGCGAATTTTGGCATGACCTGATGGGACCGTATGTGCGGTCTATTTTTTGCAGAAGCGGAAGTGCGAGAGCGGATGAAGCATCGCAGGAGCGGAGTTGAGAAGGACAGCAGGTGCGGTCGAAACTCCGCCAAATGCTAGCTCGCAGAAGCAAGACATAGGTCACAGAAGCGTTAGCACATGTGTGCTTTGGTGTCCGTAGATACGCATTATTAGAACCTAACTCATCGCCGCACCTGCGATGGAACTTCCGCAGGTGCGGATTCAAATATGCAGCTTCGGGCTCGCATGCGCTAATTCCCTAGGCAGAAAAAGACCTAAGTCGGGGGTTTGATTTCATAATCCATTTTTGAACCTAGAGAGCTCAGTTTGTGGTGATTTTTCCGAAAATTATCAAGGAAAACATTTGGGCTAAGAAATCCTAACTCGCTTTTGGTTAAATTACACGAATCTATTATTGATTTCATCATTTAATTAGTGATTTGAGTTGGAAATTTGGGGGAAATCTTATGAACTCCTTAGGCTAAAATTTGGGGATTTGAAAGGCGATTTGAGGTCGTATTTGAGTAATTCTTGTATGGTTGGACTCATTATCGAACGGGTGTTAGGTTTTTATAATTTTTGTCGGGTTCCGAGATGCGATCCAGGGTTGACTCTTTTGAGTTGACTTTTTATTTATTTGCAAAGACCCTAATTTTACTATTCGAAATAATTTCCCTATAGTTATATTTATATTATGAAGTTGTTTTTCTAGATTCGAGTCATTTGGAGTTGGATAATCGAGGGAAGGGCCTACTAGTGGATTGAATTAGCATGATTTGACGTAAGTGTCTTGCCTAAACTTGTGTGGGGAAATTACCCCTTAGGATTGGTGGTTTTTTTGATAATTGTGATGTGTGGAAGTCGTGTACGCAAGGTGACGAGTGTGTACACGGGCTAAATGTGGAAATTTACCGATTTTAGTTTTGTGGATTCCTTTCTTGCCTTAATTGAGTTATCTTAACATGTTATATTCATCATGATTAGTCTATTTTCACATGCTCTACTTGTCTTATCCCTTACTTGTTAATTGCTCTATATGTTTAGTTGAAGTTCTTGTCTCCCTTATTCCATATTCATTATGTAATCGTTGAATTCATTACTTGAAGTTGTTATTCTTGGAATATCTTGTTGTTGAAAGAGGCATTGAGTTCTAAAGGCCATGATTCACATTGAGGCAAAGTGTTAAGTTGTGAAATACTATTCCGTTGAGTTATTCACTTCCGGTGTTATTGTTGAGACTCTTGTATACATTGTGGTTTAGTCGTGGGCCCTTTGTTGTGAAAACACTGTTATTGTTGATTTCTTTGGCAAGTTGTGATATTGGGCACTTGAGGTGTAATTTGTGATACGTTGTGATATTGATACGCATGCAGTGGTATAAGGTTTTTGGGGTGAAACACATGCAGTGAGATAAGGCGGGCTTGATACGCGTGGCTAGTAGGGGAACTACTAGAAGCCATGCTGTGTGATAAGGTGGGCTAAAACACCGGATGCTATTTTGGTAAAATGATTTTCAAAACTAAATGCAAGGCTCCCGCGGTGATATAGGGAAAGATTGTGAATTATTCTTGTGATTTAAGTCTACGCGACGGTACCTCGGTTGTAACTCTTGTTGGTATTTCTCTATTGCTGCACTTGTCTTTGGTTGTTTTATTTCCTTACCACATCATTCCTTGTTTCCTCCGTGTTGCATTATTTGCTTTAGTTCCGTGTAGCTAATCTTGATATGTTGTTGTTTCAATTTCAATTCTATCATTACGACACTGTCGTACACTTGTACAGTTTTTCTTATTAGAATCCAGTAGGGCCTTGACTTGACCTCGTCATTACTCTACCGATGTTAGGCTTAGAACTTACTGGGTATCATTATGGTGTACTCATGCTACGCTTCTGCACATCTTTTTGTGCAGATCCAGGTACCTCCTACCAGCACAGGTAATAGCAAGAGCTCAACTGTGGAGACTTCAAGGTATATTTGCCGGCGTCCGCACGCCTCAGAGTCCCCCTCTACCTATATTTCTTTATGTCATCATCCTTTTTATAGACATTGATGCATAGAATTATTCAGTACTACTACTTAGATCTTGTGACTTGCATTCGCTGGGTTTTGGGAGTTTTATATGTTGAGTTGTAGAGTTTATTTTATATAATTGCTGAGTTTTGAGACTTAAATTATTATTTTGGTTATTTCTGCATGAATGTCAGGCTTTCCTAGGCTTAGAGACTAGGTGTCATCACGACATCCTAAGAAGGGAAATTGGGGTCATGACAAAATGGTATCAGAGCTCTAGGTTCATAGGTATTACGAGTCACAAGCAGGTTTAGTAGAGTCTCGCGGATCGGTATGGAGACATCTGTACTTATCTTCGAGAGGCTATGGAACTGCTAGGAAAAGTTTCACTTCTTTGATTCCTTATCGTGCGAATTTATTAATTTCGGAATTCTAAATCTCTATCTTTCTATTCCCTCACAGATGGTGAGGACACGCACAACTGGATCGGATTATCAGACACCTGCACCTACTGCTAGAGCCGCGAGAGGCCGGTGCCGGGGTAGAGACCGAGGACGGATACGTGGTGCAGCCAGAGCACCAACCAAGCCGCTACAGAGGAGCCACCAGTACCTAAAGTTGGAGGGCAGACATCTAAAGCGCATGTTACTGCCCCTGCACTTCAGGAGACCCTTTCTTAGTTTTTGAGCATGTTTGGCACTCTAGCTTTGGCAGGGTTGATCCCACTTGCTCCTGCCACATCTCAGGTCGAGGGAGAAGCACAAACTCCTGCCTCCCGTACCCCAGAGCAGCGGGTCCAGGTTGACCAGGACCCCGAGGTTATACCGGTGCAGCCGGTCGTCCCAGTTCAGCCCGAGGTTAGGGCAGCAGCTTCCGAGGGGAGCAGCTCAGGCTCGTGAGGTACAAGAAGTACCACCCTCCTACTTTTAGTGGTTTGGCTTCAGAGAATGCCCAGTGTTTTCTTGAGGAGTGCCATTGTATCCTCTGTATTATGGGTATTGTGGAGTCGAGTGGGGTTGCTTTCACTATGTTCCAGCTTAAGAGAGCGGCTTATCCGTGGTGGCAACGTCTAATTTAGGTAGCCCAGCCAAGGCAACTATCCTCACTTGGGCTCAGTTCTATGATATGTTCATGAGGGAGTTTGTTCCCCAGAGCCTTCGTGATGCATGAGCCGTAGAGTTTGAGCAATTGCGCCAGGGTGCTATGACCGTATAAGAGTATGTTGTCAGGTTCAACGAGTTGTCTGACATGCACCAGCTTTAGTCTCCATAGTCAGAGAGCGAGTCCGTCGATTTATTGAGGGGCTCAACCACAATTTTAGATTCAGCATGGCTTGGGAGTTGGAGAGTGACATCCCATACCAGTAGGTAGTGGAGAGCGCTAGGATATTGGAGGGTATGTAGGCCCAGGAGAGAGAGGAGAGATGGGCCAAGAGGCCTCCAGATTCTGTCACATATAGTGGTGCACGTGCCCCAATTATAGCCCGTTATTAGATGCTATGTGAGTCGTCCTATTCATTCAGCACTTCCAACTTCAATGGTATTCCGGCTACTCCCAAGCCTCAGGTTGTGCATTATGCACTGCCACTGTCCAGTGCACCTCCTGCACGGGGTACTTTCAGTGGTTAGTCCAGCCGCCGGGCCCGAGCCAGTTCCAGCAGCCACTTCCTCCGAGAGCTTGTTTTGAGTATGTTGACACTCGTCATATGGTGAGGGACTACCCCAGACTTAGGAGGGGTGCACCTCTACAAACTACTCAGGCCCCACGAATTCTACAGGGCCCTCAGACTTCTCAGGCCGTGGTTACCGCTCCAATTGCCACTCCACCTGCACAGCCAGCTAGAGGTGGAGTCGAGAAAGCAAAGGTCACCCTAGAGGGGGAGGCCAGGCCAGATGTTATGCTCTTCCGACTAGGACAGAGGCAATTGCATCAGACTCAGTCATCACAGGTATTGTTCCGATTTGTCATAGAGATACATCAGTCTTATTTGATCCAGGATCCATTTATTCATATGTATCATCTTACTTTGCTCCATATTTGGGTATATCTCGTGCTTCTTTGAGTTCTCCTGTCTATGTGTCCATGCCATAAGGAGATTCCATGGTTGTTGACCGTGTGTATCAGTCGTGTTTAGTTTTTCTTGGTGGTTTTGAGACCAGGGCCGATTTAATGTTGCTCAGTATGGTAGATTTCGATGTTATCTTGGGCTTGGACTGGTTGTCACCCTATCATGATATTCTTGATTATCACACCAAAACGGTGACGTTGGCTATGCCAGGTTTTCCGCGATTGGAGTGGAGGGTCCTTTAAATTATGTTCCTAACAGGGTGGTGTCATACCTTAAGGATCAGCGGATGGTTGGGAAGGGTGATGTTCCAAACGTCAATACCACACAAGAGGGGGGGGGGGGTGATTTGTGTGGTACCCAATTTTCGATCTAGAAGAACCTGGTTCTTCTAGGTGTTCTAACTACTACTGTTTGCAGAATTAAAATACAAAAAATAAAAGAACACAAGGATTTTTACGTGGAAAACACCTGGCTCAAAAGGTAAAAAAACCATGACCTACTACTCAGTAGGATTTTCCCAAACATCCACTAAACTCAATGAGCCAAAAACAGCATTTATAAAACTCTTGTAAACCTAAGGATTAACTCTAATCCCAGTGTGGCACACAGCCTCAACTGTTGCGACACTTTCAAGTTAACTCTAACTTGAATACTCAAAGTACCTAATACAATTGCTTCTATGAAAGCTGGAAAGGTACAAGTTTTAAATCACCTACTACAATTGAACGAGAATAAGAATAAACACAATGGATCTGGTTCTTCTATCTTGTTCAAGTAGCTGCAGGCGTGCACACTCAATCTCACATAAATTGCTTGCAAAATAGCCTTGCTCTTTGCTCTCAATTTTGCTTAACTTCAGCGTATGTGCATACCTGTAAAAGAGAACAACTCAGTTATTTATTAGATTAGTAATTAGAGTTGGATTGTAACTCAATTTCTGATCCTCCATTGAATTTGAGTCCTAGACCAATCCAAACTCCAACCCTTATCCGGATGTGTTCTCTTCATATAAGGAGACATCTTCTCCTTATCCCATATGCAATCTTTTCGATCAGGTCAGAAGATATTCAGAAGATATTGCTGCTTGATCCCCAAGGACTTATCTTCTTCACGTGCATCTCATGTGCATGAGCCATAACAACTGTGTCTCCTAAGATGGACCTGGTCCTTCACCGAGTTCATTTGTCATTCTTCAAAACTTTAACTGATCTTGGGCCAACAAATTCCCCCTTTTTGATGATGACAAACTCTGTGCTTGTACTGATCAGAGAACCTGTGGAACTCAGCTGAAATATCATCACTTGAAAACTTTAACTTATCATTAAGGGCCAGATTTAATTAGGTTATAAACATCACTGTTCAGAAAAATAGTTTTTTAAGCACAATACACAATATCTTCCCCCTTTTGGCATCATCGAGAAGTTGCATAAACATGTGAATCCCAGAATATTAATCATTACTCATGGCCACTGGGGCAACTGCAAGTGAAAGCATGCTTTAGTTAATCAAAAATCAACTTGACAAATATAACTATTAAGAGCAGAATCATCATAAAACAAGAGAAATGCAAATTGTTATTGATAAGGCAGTGCTTCTACAAGACAGTCCACAAAAAGAAAGAACAAAAACAACCAACCATGAGCAAAAACAAGAAAAATCCCTAATCTGGGTCACTGGGGGTTAACTGAACTGGTTCAGAACAAGGACAAAGAGGGCTAAGGCTTTGAAGAACTAGAGGGTTGGGATTGGAGTAAGTTGAGCATTGTTTGTAGCATCCCTTCACTCTTTTCTTTCTCTTTTGCTAGTTCTGCTTTCAGCCCATTCCTTTCTTCTTCCAACTCAGCCACACGAGCCTGAAGCCTAGCAATCTCGACATCTTTGGTCCCACATTCTTGAACCAAAGCCCTAACCTTTCTATTCACTGGAGTCTTCACTGATGAACCAGGTTCAATAGGGGCTACACTTAGTAGATAGTCACAGGCCTGGAGAGCCTTGATTCCAAAGTGCTCCTTACTGGAGGCCATTTCCATTTCTTTAAAGGAATGTTCAGCCTATCCAGTACATTTGTTAAAATGAATCCATAAGGAGTAGCATGAGCCTTTCAACCATTGATGTCTCTGTCCAGCAGTTTTACTATGAAAGCAGGCCAATTAATCTACTTACCCCTCACAAGACACTCCATGAGAACCAGGTCAATATAATTTGCAGTGTGCCTCCTCTCCTGTCTAGGCAGTAGACACTTGTTCACAAACTCAAAGATCACTTTATGTTCTGGCTTCATTTCACTCTTTTGAACAAATCTTGCTTCAGGCACCTCTTCAGAATCCTTTGTATCACAGAAGTTCCTGGTGATTTGGAGTGCTGTGGGCAGATCATCTAGACAAGGCCACCTTTGCCTGGTGTAATCATCATAGCCCTCACTTGGAATGTATAGAATCCTGCCCAATTCAGGTGCATCAAACTTCACCTTCACACCTTTCACCACACTGGTCACTAGCCCATTTTTTACAGAACCATTTGCCATGAATTCAATCAGCTCTCTCCTGGCTAGTCTTCCATCCATCTGAAGGACCATGTCCTTCCAACCCTGTGCAGCTAAAACATCCAACAACCTATGCATGCCTGGCTCCTCCAGGTCTTTCAGTAGCCTACCCTTCAATATCTTCCTTCTGCTAAAAATAACAAAACGATCTTGCTCTTGTTCAGACTCCTCCTCTTCTTCTTCTCCACTCCACTCTTCATCTTCTTCTTCAGTAATTTTCACTTGTTTTCCCTTTACTGCAGACCTAATTCTTCTAGCCAAAGAAGGTTCAGCAGGTACAGATTTTGAAGACTTCTTTGCAGGAGTCTTGATTCTTTTTGGTTTGTCAGTGGGAACCTCCACAGTTGTACCTCTCTCTTGATGGACCAGTTCCATCTCCTCCTCCTCTTCTTCAGCAGCCTCAGAACTTTCTACTACCTTTTCTTTTCCCTTTTCCTTCTTCTTTTTCTTACTCTTCTCTAATGCTTCTTGCAGTTCTGCTTCACTTTGCCTTACTTTGCTCCTTGTAGCTCTTCTTCTTGGTACAGAAGTAGCAGCAGTCTTGGGAGATATTACTTTGCTTTTCTTTGAGGGTTCAGAAGCAACTGGGGTCCTTTGTGAAGACGCCTTGCGCTTCTTTGGGTTATAACTGGCCCCTACTTTCTTTAGCATATCTGCTAAAGTCTCATCCACAGAAGAACCTTGTTCTTCTTGTTGCTTACTCATTTCAACAAGTCCCTCAGCAGCCTCTCCTGATCCGCTTCCCCCTGACTTTAAGCCACCTTCTTCTCCTCCACCACAAATAGCAAGAACCTCTCCTTTCTTTTTCTTTCTCTTCCTACTAGACTCAGCCCCTTCAGCATTTTTTACATTACCCACCAACACAAACCTACTATCTTCCTTCTCTACTACATCAGAAAATACATAACAGGT
The DNA here is from genome assembly GCF_001879085.1 of Nicotiana attenuata. Taxonomy (NCBI): domain Eukaryota; kingdom Viridiplantae; phylum Streptophyta; class Magnoliopsida; order Solanales; family Solanaceae; genus Nicotiana; species Nicotiana attenuata. Next base: position 493,194 of record NW_017670691.1, read on the forward strand.
GTTTACCTCACCTGGGGTTTCTTGACTCTTGTCATTATCAGAAGACCCAGGTTCTTCTCCTTCACTAGCAGAGATGAACTTTTCAGACTCAGAGCTTGAGTCAGATTCTTCAGCTGAAACCTCTTTCCTTTACTGGCCTTTTAGTTCTCGTTCAAGAGTTTTTCTGAGAGAGCCGGATGCTACAGGTTTTCTGGCTAACAGCTTTTGCCGGCGAAAGTCTGGGTTTTGGGGTTTCAACTGGAGGTGTTGATGATGAAGTATTAGGGGAAACAGGTGGGGGAGTTCCAGGATTGTCTTGAGGATTAGTCATGGCGGAGAATTTCTGGAAATCTTTTGGGAATTTTTGGAGAAGAAAGGGGTTTATCAGAAGTATTTGAGAAGTGAATGACGGTTGTGAGTGATGAGAGAAGGTGTGGAGTGTATTTAAAGAGGGATCATGATTAAGCCTGTAACGGCAGCCTTTTCAGTAGTCAATTAGGAGTCTAATCAAATTAGAATTCCGGTCTCTTTAGAGATTAATGAGTGACGCTAGTTTTTAGGAAACAATCCCGTTTTAGTTAGACTCCTAGGATAATGAAACTGGTTCAATGCTCAACGGATAGAATTTCTGAAAGTTTGGTGTAATTAGGACTTCTGCTCATGATTGGTAATTTTATCTTTCTAATTGTGCAAAGTATAGAAACATACCTGAACTTTCTCATGAGCATATACTGATGAACCAAGTTCTTCAAGTAAAACTTCTCTTGATCATGCCTCAAATGTCAGAATAGAAAAAGTTTGTAAGAGATTAAAGATTCATATAAACACATGTCACAAGATACTAATTAAAGTATGAGACTGAGTAAGAATTAGTCTAGATATTTACATTGAATTAAGAACTCCTAACCAATATTTTTTTTTTCAATTTTTTTTTTTATTTTTCAAATTTTTTTTTTCATTGTGCATTCTGAACTGGACCTTTTAGGTGATCTTAATCATCCCTAATTCCAACCTGTTCCTTTCAAGGTTTTCTCTACTCAGTGCTTTAGTGAAGATGTCAGCTATTTGTTTATCAGTAGCACAAAATTCTATGGAGATTAACCCTTTCTCATAGTTATCTCTTAAGAAGTGGTGTCTAACATCTATGTGCTTGGTCCTTTTATGATAAACAGGGTTCTTTGTCATACTTCTAGCACTAGTGTTATCACAAAATATTGGAATACACCCCACTTCAATTCCAAAGTCTACCAGCTGTTGTTTGATCCGTAGCAATTGAGCACAACAAGAGGCAGCAACAACATATTCAGCTTCAGCAGTAGACAGGGCTACTGAATTTTGCTTTTTGGTAGCCCATGACACTAGACATGACCCCAGGAAATGTGCCATACCTGAAGTACTCTTCCTTTCCACTAAGAACCCTGCATAATCAGCATCAGCATATCCTACCAGATCAAAGTTACTACCTTTGGGATACCAAAGACACAAATCTGTGGTGCCTTTCAGATATCTCAGCTTCCTCTTGACAGCAGTCAAATGTGGCTCCTTTGGATTTGCCTGGAAACGAGCACAAAGTCCTACACTGAAAACAATGTCAGGTCTGCTGGTAGTAAGATACAAAAGTGAACCAATCATACCCCTATACAACTTTTGATCAACTGATGAACCAGGTTCATCAACATCTAATTTAGTGGCAGTTACAATAGGTGTATCTATTTCTTTGGAGTCCTCCATTTTAAACTTTTTGATTAGTTCTTTTGTATACTTCTTCTGATGGATCATGGTCCCATTTTGACTTTGTTTGATCTGCAAGCCTAGGAAGAAATTTAGTTCACCCATCATACTCATTTCAAACTCACTTCCCATTAATTTTGCAAAGTCCTTACTCAACCTATTAGTAGTGGCCCCAAATATTATGTCAACATATATTTGTACAACAAGGAGGTCTTTACCTTTTTCCTTAGGAACAAAGTGTTGTCAATTTTACCATTTTTGTACCCATGCTCCAATAGGAATTTTGATAGTCGTTCATACCAAGCTCTTGGGGCCTGTTTGAGCCCATATAGAGCTTTGTCCAGCTTGTACACATGCTCAGGACATTCCTTGCTTTCAAATCCTGGAGGTTGTTTCACAAACACTTCCTCCTTGAGGTAGCCATTTAGGAAGGCACTTTTGACATCTATCTGATGGAGAGTGAATTCCATATGTGCTGCAAAGGCAATGAGGAGTCTGATTGCCTCTAGTCTTGCAACTGGAGCAAAGGTCTCATCATAGTCAATGCCTTCCTCTTGGCTGTAGCCCTGAACCACCAGCCTTGCCTTATTTCTTGTAACAGTTCCATCTTCATCAAGTTTGTTCCTGAAGACCCATTTGGTGCCAGTGACTGACCTGTCCTTGGGTCTAGGAACTAGATGCCAGACTTGACTTCTTTCAAATTGATTGAGTTCCTCCTGCATAGCATTTACCCAGTCTGCATCCTGCAAAGCCTCAACAACATTTTTAGGTTCAATAAGAGATAGAAAAGCATCAAATGCACACAGATTCTTTAATTGTGATCTAGTTTTGACTCCAGATGTTGGATCATTAATGATGTTCTCAATGGGATGAGAACTTTGATACTTGTGGGATTTCACCAACAACTGGTTTCTACTAGATGATTCTCCTGTGTTCTGTTGATGAGAAACAGGTTCATGAACAGGTTCTTGTAAAGAGTTTGTTTCATTTTCTCCCTGATTAGTTCCCCCTGTCAGGTTGCCCAAACTGGAAGAACCTGTTCCATCACCTGTTCCTTCTTTTAATGCTGCTTCAGTCAATTCTCTTACCAAGCCAATGGCTTCATCTTCATGTTCCTATCTCTCAGAAAGAATGTTAGTTTCATCAAATACAACATGCACACTTTCTTCTACACGCAGAGTTCTTTTATTAAATACTTTATATGCTTTGCTATGTGAAGAATATCCCAAGAATACTCCCTCATCACTTCTGGGATCAAACTTACCTAGGGAGTCTTTTCCATTATTGTGTACATAGCACTTGCAACCAAATGCCCTAAGGTGGGATATGTTTGGTTTTCTCCCTTTAAGTAACTCATAGGGAGTTTTCTCAACAAGAGGTCTAGTCATGCATCTATTGATTATGTAACATGCAGTGTTTACAGCCTCTGCCCAGAAGCTGTGGGGTAATTTGCTAGAGAGAAGCATGGTCCTTGCCATATCCTCAAGGGTCCTGTTCTTTCTTTCAACTACACCATTTTGCTGAGGAGTTCTAGGGGCAGAGAAGTTGTGATCTATACCATTTTCATCACAATATTCAGCAAATTTTACATTTTCAAATTCAGTTCCATGATCAGACCTAATGGATGCAAGTTGAT
>NW_017670692.1:0-1085 GCF_001879085.1 Nicotiana attenuata
AAAATTCTAAGGCGACATACAAAACATGTATAGCAAGTTGGGGGAAAGCACATAACAAGCAGAGGCTCAGATATACCTCCTTGAACAAAGAAACATGTAATTAGCATGACTTACACATACTAGTTGAGGTCTGATTAAGTACTGAACATGCAAGAGCTTAAAGGTTGAGGCAGACTGATTTATTACACAATTCAGATAAGAAGCCCGAATCAGGCCAGCCAGTTGGTTGTATTTATTAACAGAACTGATTTAATTTTTAACTTTACCCTAAGGCTTGCCTATGTGTTGGACAAAGATCCTATAGGCATGGTATCTATTGAATTCAGAAAGCAACGAAATAATAGGGTTTAAAGTAAACTGGACACATACTAATTACCAGAGGAGTCAGATTTTGTTAAAAGAAAGGCCAGTTTTTACGAAGATTATAAGCTAACAGCTAACAGTACCCGTTGTTACTGATTTTAGTCCCGTATGTGAATGAAGCGATTCAGATTCGATTAGGAGTTCCTATAGGCATGCTTTCTACGCGTAGTTGATTTTGAACATGGTATAAAATGCAGGAAACTTATTTTAAGACTTAGGAACATGATATCTAGGTGCTGAATTTTGTTTAAGGCCTATGAACATGGTATCGAAGTGTAGGAATTGCTTTAAAACCTATGAGCATGATATCTAAGTGCATATGCAGAATTCAAAATTCCTATAGGCATGGTATCTACCCTGTTTGCATACATATCTACCCGCCCTTTTCACTAGACATCCCTAAGAGTTTATTACAAATTATTACAGTCCAGATTAAAGTAAAAAAAACTACATCAGAAAAATATAAAAAGTACAACCAAGGCGAGCCTGATTCAGACTTCATGTCTGAAATATGAGGTAAACCAACTCCATGAGATCACGATCCAAAGCCTTTCTCCCATTTGAGTGTGTTAAAGTTCCCTAAGAGCCTCAAAGGGACTCCGGGCAATGCTCACACCCAAATGTATTGCCACATTAGGGGATGAGTGCAGTGTGGAAAGGCCAGCCCTTAAGTGTCCAAGTTCAGAGGGAACTCAAAGGGTCCCAAGGCAAGGCTCACAAGA
>NW_017670692.1:5249-9734 GCF_001879085.1 Nicotiana attenuata
TATTATTGGGGTAGCGTTGCTGAACAAAGCGATTTCGATAATAAACATGCATGAGTTTGTACAAGTATGACATAAGTATATATTTAAGAAATAGTTTTTTAGATGAACCACCGACTGTGACGTGGCTCAAAACATTGCAACCTCTCTTGTTACGGAGTTTTGAGGGTCCCCCTCAAAATTCTGCCCTAGTTTAACGGGTTGATGCTTCTGACGGCTGCTTGCGATGACTGGCAAAAATTACTTTGGAATTTTGAGGGTCCTTCTCAAAATTCTGCCCCAGTTTCCAATTGCAGGGGGGAAATGAAAATTTTATTGAATTGTGACCGAACCCATAAGGCTGCCTACGTATTCCCTCTTAAACGGGAATCAGGTCAGACGTAGTTCAATTACATCATATAGGAAAACACAAAGATTACACATAATAGCGCTTGACTGCATCTGAATTGATTGGTTTCGGCCAAACTTCTCCATTCATTTCTGCAAGTATAAGGGCTCGTCCTGCCAGAACCCGGTGAACCATGTATGGACCTTGCCAGTTGGGAGAGAATTTCCCTTTGGCTTCATCTTGATGCGGGGAGATTTTCTTTAACACCAGCTGCCCCAGTGTGAACTGTCTTGGCCTGACTCTCTTGTTGAAGGCCCTGGACATTCTGTTCTGATAAAGCTGACCGTGGCAAACTGCATCCATTCTTTTTCCATCTATAAGAGCTAGCTGCTCGTAACGACTCTTTACCCATTCTGCATCGTCGAGCTCAGCTTCCTGTATGATCCTCAAGGAAGGAATTTCTACTTCGACGGGAATGACGGCTTCTGTACCATAAACTAGTATATAGGGCGTTGCCCCGGTTGATGTGCGGATAGTGGTGCGATACCCCAATAGAGCAAATGATAGCTTTTCATGCCATTGCTTATGCTTCTCTATCATTTTCCTCAATATCTTCTTGATGTTCTTGTTGGCGGCTTCTACGGCTCCGTTCATCTGAGGCCTATAAGCTGTGGAATTCTTGTGTTTGATCTTGAAGGTTTCACACATAGCTTTCATTAAGTCACTGTTGAGGTTGGATCCATTATCAGTAATGATTAACTCCGAAATCCCAAATCGACAAACAATGCGGTCGCGGACAAAGTCTGCCACGACTTTCTTAGTCACTGCTATGTAAGATGCTGCCTCGACCCACTTGGTGAAGTAGTCAATTGCCACTAGGATGAATCTGTGTCCGTTGGAAGCGGCAGGCTCGATTGGTCCAATAACATCCATTCCCCAGGCGGCGAAAGGCCATAGTGAGCTGGTTGCATTAAGCTCGTTTGGAGGTACCTTTATTATGTCTGCACGTATTTGACAGCGGTGGCATTTCCGGATGTACTGGATGCAATATGTCTCCATAGTCATCCAAAAGTAACCAGCCCAGAGTATCTTCTTGGCTAAGACAAAACCATTCATATGTGGACCACAGGTCCCAGCATGGATTTCTTCTAGCAGCTTGGATGCTTCCTTTGCGTCGACACACCTGAGTAGTCCCAAGTCAGGAGTCCTCCTATACAGGATTCCTCCGCTGTGGAAGAAGTTGTTGGATAACCTCCGAAGTGTGCGCTTCTGAATAGGATTTGCAAGCCCTGGGTATTCTCCCTTTGCTAAATATTCCTTGATATCATGAAACCAAGGCTTTCCGTCCGCCTCTTCTTCAACATGGGCACAATAAGCTGGCTGATCATGGATTTTTACTGGAATGGGATCAATGAAGTCTTTTTCTAGATGCTATATCATGGATGACAAGGTAGCCAATGCATCGGCAAATTCATTCTGGATTCTGGGAACATGTTGGAATTCTGTCTTTGTGAACCTCTTCCTCAACTCTTGTACGTGATGCAGATATAGGAGTATCTTGGAGTTCTTGGTCTCCCATTCTTCTCGGACCTGATGTATGAGTAAGTCTGAATCTCCAATTACTAGCAACTCTTGTACGTTCATGTCAATAGCCATCTTGAGCCCTAAAATGTAGGCTTCGTACTCGGCTATGTTGTTAGTGCATGGGAACCTGAGCTTAACTGACACCGGATAATGCTGACCAGTTTCTGATACTAGGACTGCTCTTATGCCGACTCCTTTGAAATTTGCTGCTCCATCAAAAAACATTCTCCACCCATCATAGGATTCTGCAATGTCTTCTCCAATGAATGATACCTCTTCATCAGGAAAATATGTCTTTAGGGGTTCGTATTCTCCATCCACGGGGTTTTCGGCAAGATGATCTGCTAGTGCCTATCCCTTGATTGCTTTCTGAGTTACGTAGACAATGTCGAATTCACTCAACAGGATTAGCCACTTGGCTAGCTTGCCGGTGGGTATGGGCTTCTGAAAAATATACTTTTGAGGATCCATCCTTGATATGAGGTATGTAGTATAGGCACAGAAGTAGTGCCTCAACTTCTGGGCTACCCAAGTCAAAGCACAACAAGTGCGCTCTAACAGAGAATATCGAGCCTCGTACGGAGTGAATTTCTTGCTGAGATAGTAAATGGCCTGCTCTTTCCTCCCCGTTTCATCATGCTACCCCAAAATGCAGCCGAAAGCTCCATCTAATACTGCGATGTAGAGTAGCAAAGGTCTACCTGGCTCAGGCGGGACTAAAACCGGTAGCGTGGACAGGTATTCCTTAATTCTATCAAAAGCTTTCTGGCATTCATCGGTCCACTTGGTGGCGGTATCCTTCTTTAACATCTTAAAGATTGGCTCACAGATAACTGTAGATTGTGCTATGAACCGACTGATGTAGTTGAGTCTCCCCAAGAAACTCATCACGTCCTTCTTGTTCTTTGGTGGTGGCAGTTCTTGGATAGCTTTGACCTTTGATGGGTCCAGCTCTATTCCCCGGCGACTCACAATGAACCCAAGTAATTTTCCAGCAGGAACCCCAAACGCACACTTTGCGAGATTCAGCTTTACGTTGTATCTCCGCAATCTGTTGAAGAACTTCCTCAAGTTTTCCATGTGATTTGTGGCCTTCTTTGACTTAATGATGACGTCGTCGTCGTACACCTCGATCTCCTTGTGTATCATATCATGAAAAATGGTAGTCATAGCCCTCATGTAGGTGGCCCCTGCATTCTTTAACCCAAACGGCATCATCTTGTAGCAGTACATTCCCTATGGCGTAATGAAAGCCATTTTCTCAGCATCTTCTTCGTCCATCCAAATCTGATGATAACCAGCGAAACAGTCCACGAATGATTGCAATTCATGCTTGGCGCAATTGTCGATTAGGATGTGTATGTTTGGTAAGGGGAAATCGTCTTTTGGACTGGCCCGGTTGAGATCCGGGTAATCGACACAGACTCTAACCTTTCCGTCCTTCTTTGGCACTGGCACAATGTTAGCTAACCATGTTGGGTATTCCACTACCCTGAGAACTTTGGCTTTGACCTGCTTGGTGACTTCTTCCTTGATTTTCAGACTCATATCTGGCTTGAACTTTCTGAGCTTCTATTTTACCGGCAGACACGTCAGATCAGTTGGCAGTTTGTGTGCCACAATAGATGTACTCAGACCCGTCATGTCATCGTATGACCAGGCGAAGATGTCCTCATATTCTCTTAGAAACTCGGTGTATTCCTTCTTTTCTGATGACAATAAGTGAACGCTGATTCGTGTTTCTTTGACATTCTCTTCATCTCCCAGGTTAACAATCTCAGTCTCGTCCAGGTTGGACTTCGGCTTGTTTTCAAAATTCTCGACTTCCTTAACAATCTCTTCCAGTATGTCATCTTCCTCTGAGTCTATCTCCGCTTTTTGCGTTGTCTCATTGCATGTCACAGTCATTGGTTCATCAAGACAAGTAATAGTAATGCTGTATAAGTAAAGTAATGAGGAAAAATAATAAGAGTATTGATTAATAAGGAAAATCGAAATGCTTTGATAAATTCCATAACTGTTTTGAACATTGAAGATCTTATTGCGAAATTCAAAATGCGAAAGGAAAGTCAACTAGTAAAAATGAAAGATAGTGCATGATGCTTGTTCAGCCTTGCTACCCCGAGGCTCGCCGGGCTCTGGTGGTTCTGATTGTCCAGTTATTGAGGCATGCTCCTCTGCTTACTGCCTGTATGGAAGGGCCTTCCTCCCCTTCCTCCTCAAAAATGACACAACAATCCATATCATCGTCTTCCAGGAACAAATTCCTCACCGCTGCCAGTGCTTCCTCTTCTTCTGACCCATAGATAACCTCGGCCAGTTGGAAAGTCTTTTCCAAGCGTGGTATTGGCTGCTCCAATGGATAGTAAGGGCCGCGCCATGGTGGCGACCAGTGGTTGAATTCCTCCCAAGTATACTCATATCCTAATCCGAAGGTGGTGCCATGTTTCTTGAGTTTGATAGGCTTAGCGATTCCTTGGAGGTTCTTGCCAAGTCCCTTGCCAGGTTCATATCCACTCCAGTTCAATATGCTTTCAATTTTGTTGTCCCACCATTTGTCTTTATCAACGGTGTTG
>NW_017670692.1:10525-15967 GCF_001879085.1 Nicotiana attenuata
CCATAAGATCAAAGGCAAATGTGTTAGGCCCAAGTGAAGCTTTGCTTGAGGTACCCTTAGCTACTAACTACTAAAACCAAAAGAAAACGAAAACGGACTCAAACCCTTAAGAAGGTTGTCACGCCATCCATCATTGGGAAGAGCCACCCGGTTCACACAACGTTCCACCTTTGGAAAGAACCGTGGCATTAAGAAAACCGAAGGTTTATTGAAAACTCCGAAAACAAGAAGCTACGAATCACAAATAAGAAGCTAAAAACGAAAAATTTTGTGAAAAACAGAATAAATATATACAAGAGGGGATTTGAATATACAACGGGGGATAAATATATACAATATGATGTAACTTTATATACAGACCAAAAGTAAAATAAAAGTGCGATAATATCAAATTATATACAGACCAAATGTGAAAAGTCAAGAAAGAATAAAAATATCAATATATACAGTCATCCAAAATGTAGGGCTCACCCCCTCAAATGAAAGCTGGCATTGTCCCCAATGCCAACTAGTCTAAATAAGCACCAAAATTATAGAAAAAGGATATAGAAGGCTCCTTAAGCCGTGTCTGTCTGCATAGGATCATGGGTGGTCCCTGGGTCCTCTGTGTGCTCGGGAACCTCAGACTGGTTCCCAGTGGTCTGCTCTGCTGCTACTGGGACCTGGGCCTAGACCTGGACAGGCTCTGGAACTGGTACATCCTGTGGCTGACTGGAGGAAGCCTCCGGTGGGTCCGCCAACTGGATGATGGCATCATCTGCTCTAGGGATCGTCCTCCTCCTCTTCGGAGGTCTCTGGGTCTGCTCCGGCTGTGGATGAGATGCTGGGACTGGATCATCAAGCAACAAGTCCAAAGGCAGCTGGTCTGCCTTCAATCTATCAACATCTGCCCGCAGCTCCTTCACGGACTCCTTGGAGGCCCGTGTCTTCCGCAACTTCCTATGCTCCTTAGCAAGCTCCTTGAGAGCCTTGCTATGTGAATCCACTGCCTTTGAGAGCACAACCTGAGTGGTGAGGATCTTCTTCTGGTTCTCAAGTATCTCTTTAAGCGCATCCTCGATCGATTGGGGTACCTGTGGGGCTGGGGGAGCTGACTAAGCCGCTACAGTAGTAGTCAATGTGGACAACTTGGACGAGGCAGTCTGCATCTAGTTGTTTATTCTTAGCAGGGCCTGGCTCAGCCGGTGGGCAGTGATGGGATGGGCCCGGCTAGATGGGATCTCCGGGACTGGTGATGTGGAAGGGCCAGGAGGAATGGTTGAAGATATGGAAGGTCCGGGAGGCATATCAACAGAAATGGAGGTAGGCTTAGCAGGGACCTCTACCACAACTAGCTCTTCAGACTGGCCAGTTGGGCAGAAGTAGGGGCTTTGTAGTTCTTGTCCTTGGTGTTATCACTCCCCTTCAAGCTATACCAGGAGAACGGGGTTGTCGCCTTGAACTTGACATCGTAGGGCTTCTTGTCCACCTCCAAGTCCCGAAAGTACATAGTGAGGGTGCTCGGGAAAGGGTAGTTCCGGTCATGCTCTGCTCCCACTAATGAGATAATGCGGGACATCACATTCCCCACATTTATGGGGTATCCTGCCATAATCGAAGCAACCAAAACAGCCCGGTGGAGAGGAAGGGTCTGGTCATGTGTAGTAGGATCCAACCGGCTGCAAACAAATGTCTCCCAACCCCTCGCCTCAAAGTTCAAGGTCCTCCGCAATATTTTGACCCCAGCAGTCAACCAATCAGGAACGGTACCTGGGATTGCCAGGTACTGAGCTAACCATGGACAGACCTCCTCGCCCATCTCCAACTTCGCCATGTACAAAGCTTCATCCTCCTCATTGAATCCCAAGTATTCGTTGAGGTATTTCCCATCAAACAACACTGTCTTGTTGCGAACCTTGGTCACTTTGGAGCCCTTTTTGATGTGGGCTACGTTGCAATAGAACTCTTTGACCATGTGTTCGTTGGCGTCCACACAGTCATCTAAAAAGTACCCCCAACCCACTCTAGTTCTGAACTGTCTCTGCACGTTAGGGTTGTGGGGTAATAGATCTCTGTCAATGAAACTCCGCTCCGGTATCAACTTTCTCACCGGCCACCATTCCCTAAACTTGTGGTATGCCACCTGGCTCACAAACCTATCCTCCCAAACATCAGGCTTTCTAGTTCGGGCAATGCCTCCCACCTGAGGCTCACCACCTCCAGCTATCTCCTCATCCCCTTGTACCTCCTCCTCACCTCTGTCTGCACTCTCCCCAGATAATGAAGCTGTGGGGGAGGTGGAGTATTCACCACTGCCGGCTGCTGAGCCCTCAGACAACTCAGTGGGAACATGCTCTGGTGCTTGGGCAGTGGTTGGTGGTGGAGGGTTATCTCTTAGCCTAAATCTCTCCGGCCAGTCTTTAACATATTCCGGCACGGAGTCTGAAGAAATTTCCCTGGATGGTTGATACTCATTCCCCGAGGAATGGGAAGCAGCTCTGTCTGCAGCTTTGATTAGTTTCCCGGTCATTTTTATGTTTTCCCGAGCTTGGGGAGTGAGTTTTATCATCATCTTCTTCCCTCCCCGGGAGGGTTCTCCTTTTCTCGGTTGTTTTGAGCCTTTTCTCACCATTGTCTGCAAACATCATTCAATATATTTGTTAGTATCAATCAAGGCAAGTCAAGTTATTGCAGCAGAACAAATTGCAGAACAGAAACACAGTGTAGACAGTTGCAGAAATTGCCAAGTGCGGACCGCACAAAATGGTAATGCGGCCGCACAGGGACCACCGCGGACCGCACAAAATCGATCGCGGTCCGCACAAGGGGAGGGGGCTCCAAAATATAGCCTCTGAATCTCATCAGTACGGTCCGCACAAAAGCAACTGCGGCCACACTGGGCCAGTGCGGACCGCACAAAATGTAGTGCGGCCGCACTGGGCAAAGGTCACCTGGACACAAGATGGCACCGCGGACCGCACAGCAATGACCGCGGTCCTCGCTACGTGCCCAGACATGGCACTGAGTTAGGGTTCATCAGATTTTGCTTTTAAGTCCAAATTTCTTACCTAATTAGGGTCCTTAAATGTTTTCCCAGTCCATTATACTCACTAAATCCACATGAATCATCATTTAAAGTAACTTAACCTAAAAATCTAACTAAGTACGGGGAGAAAAAGAACTATAATCTAAGGAAAATGAAAATAAGATGAAATTAGACAATTAAACAAGGAAGAATTGAGGGAAATGTTACCAGATATAGAGATGAAGTGCAACTAATCAATGTCAAGCAAGAATTACGATGAAGATGCAAAAGATGAACAGTAAAAAGTAGCTCTGAGGTTCGATTGTGCGAAAAGGGTAAAAGGAGGCCCTCAGGGTCTATTTATAGAAAAACCCCTGGGGCCCATTCTCACCTACCAGTGCGGACAGCACAAAATGGACCGCGGTCCGCACTGGGTTGTTATGATCAACTCCAACTTAGTAACCCACCGCGGTCCGCACAAAATGGACTGCGACCGCGATGGTCCACCGCGGACCGTACCAAATCAACCGCGGCCGCGGTGACAAACTTTAGAGAGCAATTTTTGTCACCCTGTACCACTGCGGACCGCACAAAATGGTAGTGCGGCTGCACTGGAAACTTCAAAGACCTGTGTAATTCTTCAATTATGTCCTGCACTACAACTCAATCCTGTAACATCTCACAACCAGTTAGCCCAAAAATCAATCATATACTACAAAGAAAATCAAAGAAAACAAAAAGAAAAACACATGGGTTGCCTCCCAAGAAGCGCCTGATTTAACGCCGCGGCACGACGCGGGTTACCATCACATCATTTGAAATGAGCAACAGCCACCACATGGCTATCATCAAACTTCTCAAGATAATGCTTGACCCGGTGCCCATTCACTCTAAAAACTTCACCACTTTTGTTCTTCAAATCAAGAGCACCAAAGGGGGTCACACACACAACTTCAAACGGTCCACTCCACTTTGATTTAAGCTTTCCCGGAAACAGACGTAACCGGGAATTGAACAAGAGAACCAAATCACTAACTTTGAACTCCTTTCCACGAGTATATTTATCATGAAGGTACTTCATCTTGTCCTTATACAAGGACGAACTAGAGTAGGCATGGAACCTGAATTCATCAAGTTCATTGAGTTGCTCTATCCGAAGATTAGCAGCTATATCCCAATCAAGATTCAACTTCTTCAAGGCCTACATGGCCTTATGCTCCAACTCCACTGGTAAATGACATGCTTTCCCAAACACCAACCGGTACGGCGACATACCAATTGGGGTTTTGTAAGCGGTCTGGTAAGCCTATAGAGCATCATCTAACTTTTTAGACCATTCGGTCCTATTGGCATTGACGGTTTTGGACAAAATGCTCTTGATCTCCCTATTAGACACTTCCACCTGGCCACTTTCTTGAGGATGATAAGGCATAGACACTTTGTGGTTGACATCATACTTGGAAAGCAAGGCATCAAAAGCTTTATTACAAAAATGCGATCCTCCATCACTAATAATTACCCGAGGTGTACCAAACCTTGTGAAATACTCTTCTTCAGAAATGCCACCCTCCTAGCTTCATTGTTGGTCAAGGCCACGTCCTCGACCCATTTGAGACATAATCAACCGCCACAAGAATGTAGGTGTTTCCACACGAGCTTACAAAAGGGCCCATAAAATCTATACCCCATACATCAAAGACATCAACTTCAAGAATGGTGTTTAGAGGCATCTCATCTTTCTTGGAAATCCCGCCTGCTCGTTGACATTGATCACATCTTTTTACTAGATCACTTGCATCTTTGAACAAGGTTGGCCAATAAAAACCACAACTCAGAACTTTTGAAGTCGTCCTCGCCCCTCCATGATGGCCACCATAGGGGGAGGAATGACAAGCCTCTAGAATGCTCAATTGCTCCTCCTCAGGTACACACCTCCGGATGACTCCGTCGGTGCAAATCTTGAACAAGTATGGCTCGTCCCAATAGAAGTCCAAACTATCCCGTTTGAGCTTCTTCCTTTGGTTAGAAGAGAGCTCACACGGGATGATGCCAGTCACAAAGAAATTAGCAATGTCCGCAAACCATGGCATATCACACATCGACACAGAAAGTAGTTGCTCATCGGGGAATGTATCATTGATCTCTAGGCCATCACATGGCCTACCTTCCTCCTCCAAGCGGGACAAATAATCCGCCACTTGGTTTTCACTACCTTTCCGGTCCACTATCTCCAAATCAAACTCTTGAAGAAGTAACACCCATCGCATCAACCTTGCCTTGGAGTCTTTCTTTGTCATCAAATACCTAAGGGCGGCATGATCAGTGTGCACTATGACTTTGGCTCCCATAAGATATGACCGAAATTTTTCCATGGCGAACACAATAGCCAACAATTCCTTCTCTGTCACCGTGTAGTTCCTTTGAGCTTCATTCATAGT
>NW_017670692.1:17095-32195 GCF_001879085.1 Nicotiana attenuata
TCTACCTGCATGTTAGTAAGACAAGAGGAAAGAATAACTGGTAAAGTTGAATTAGAGCCCAAGAATTCATACATGAGGTATGGAGGTAATGGCTTCAACTCCAACACCGGGGGTTCCTCGATTGAAGGCTTTGTTGGAGGCGTCTTTCGATTTTCAAGATCCAAAGAAAGTTTCCTAGGCTCATAAGAATAAGAGCCCATTCCATGTAAAGCATTCACGCACTCCACTCGGCCTGCATCATCATTGACATCCAAATTTAACAATACGGCCTCCAAAGGGTCTTCAACATTGATCAATGCACTGGTATTATCAATTATCACAGTCATGACTAAATCCACAAATGAGCACACTTCGGTACAATTTGGCTGCTTCATTGACTTTCACACATGAAACACTACCTTTTCATCACCTACCCTGAAAGTGAGTTTCCCTGCTTCCACAGGTATTAGAGCCTTCCCCGTAGCAAGGAAAGGTCTCCCTAATATGATCGGGACCTCATAATATACCTCACAATCCAATATCACAAAGTCAGCTGGGAAGATGAATTTGTCCACCCGGATGAGCACATCATCAATAATACCCAATGGTCGCTTCATAGACCGGTCTGCCATTTGTAGTCGCATGGAAGTTGGCCTCGGAGGTCTAATACCCAAAGTCTTGAAAACTGAGAAGGGCATTAAATTGATGCTCGCCCCAAGATCACATAAAGCTTTGGCAATGTCTGCACTACCAATAGTGCAGGGGATAGTGAAAGCACCAGGATCCTCTAATTTCGAGGCCATTGAATGTACTATGGCACTAACTTGGTGGGTCATCTTGATAGTTTCACAGTCCATTGATCTTTTCTTTGTAACCAAATCCTTCATGAATTTAGCATAACCAGACATTTGCTCCAAAGCCTCCACCAAAGGCACGTTGATGGATAAGCTCTTCATCATGTCAATAAACTTATTGAATTGATTTTTACTTTTCTGCTTGGCTAGCCTTTGAGGATAGGGGAGGTGGCCTAGGCAAAGGTGCCTTGGCTTTTGGCACAACCGGCTCCGGCATGTCAATTACGTGCTCCCTAGACGGGTTCAGGGCCTCTTGAGTTTCCACCTCGGTTTCATTAATGTCAATCCACTTCATTGTTCACATTGTCATCAACCACATCTTCAACTACCAAAGGACTTGCATCTTCTTGCAACTTAACATCATCTTCAACAACTTGCTTTTGTTTCGAGGCATTCACATCACCGCCTCTCCCACTTCGTGTTGTAACCGCCATGACATGATTGTTCCCACCCTTTGGGTTCACTACCGTATCACTTGGTAGAGCACCCTTCGGGCGAGTATTCAATGATTGAGAGATTTGGCCTATTTGCACCTCCAAATTCCTAATTGACGTAATGTGAGAAGCCAATTGCGCATCGGAATCCGCATTCTTTTTCATCATTCGTTCGAACATCATTTCAATTCTACTCATTTCATTGTTCGATGAACTAGGGCTTTGGGATGGGAAAGGGGGTGGATTGTTCGGTTGTTGGTACATTGGGGGCCTTTGAAAGCCTTGCCCCCGGTTTCCTTGGTTCCCATTGTTCCATCCGCCTTGATTGTTATTGTTACCCCAATTGTTGTTATTACCATTCCAATGCCCTTGGTTGCCTTGGTTGTTGTTTTGATTGCCCCAGTTGTTGTTTTGATTATTGTTCCCCCAATTACCATTGTTTTGTTGTTGATTGCCCCAATTGCCCTGGGGTCGCCACTGTTGTTGGTTGGAAGAGTTGCCCCCTTGGCCTTGAAAATTGTTTACATATTGTACCTCTTTATTTTGCTCATCATAGCCATCATTTTGAAACCCATCACAATCATCGTCAAATTGTTTAGAATTCCCTTGGTTTTGTTGCCTTCTTTGCCTTCTCTTGTTGACAAGCATATTCACACCCTCCATGGCATTCACTTGGCGAGGATTTTGGACTTGTTGCAACTGTGCCTTACCCAATTGGTTAATAGTAGTTGTCAACTCCGCTATAGCCTGTCCATGGTCATGTAGTTCCTTATGCAAATGAATAACCGTAGGGTCACCTTGGGAACATTGGCCCTACTTTGCCATGCAGAGGATGTATCCGCCATCTCATCAAGAATCTCACAAGCTTTGTCATAAGACAACTTCATGAAATTACCCCTAGCCAATTGGTTGACTATGCATTGATTTGTAGTATTGATGCCCCGATAGAAGGTTTGTTGTATCATCGGCTCCGTCATATCATTATTGGGGCATTCCTTCACCATCGTTCTAAACCACTCCCAAATCTCATGCAAAGGATCTGTGGGTTCTTTTTTGAAGGCCAATATCTCATCTCGAAGTTCCTCCATGTGCCCGGGTGAGAAAAATTTAGCAATAAACTTATCTGCCAACTCATCCCAAGTTGTGATGGAATGGTTGGGGAGTCTCTCTAGCCAATCCAATGCTTTCCCCCGAAGTGAGAAGGGGAAAAGCCTCAACCTAATAGCATCCTTGGACACATTCGCTGCTTGGTACCCCAATCCACGAACCCCTTGAGATGTTTGTAGGCATTTTGATCCGCAGCGCCCGTGAAATACCCACGCTGCTCAAGTACAGTCAACATCACATTGGTTATCTGAAAATTTCCCGCCCGGATTCTTGGAGGGACAATAACACTTGCATAGCCTTGGTTCGGTAGCACCCGAGGAACCGCTCTTGGAGGTGGCGGAGGAGGGTCTGAACGTTGTCATTAGCATTGGCCTGGCGGCCTTGTCGTGGTCCGGGAGGTACAAGAGGCACCTCATCGTCTCCAATTTCTTCAACCTCCTCCCCTGCAAGCACATTTCCAAGAGGGTCATTTGCATTTAAAGCCATTTTGGTACCTGTAGTATTGACACACACAAATTAGTAACAAAGAAGGAAAGAAGAACAACACACAAAACTAACTAAATAGATAGCCAAAATTGTTAGCTCCCCGGAAATGGCGCCAAAACGTGATCGCAGCCAACTCCGCACTACTAAAAAGTAGCAAGAGAGGGTCGCAATAGCTTTTACCCGATTTTGGGTCGGGATCGAATCCATAGAGAGCTAGGATTGGAATCGAGTATCTATCTAGTTTAGGATTGCGTATGTGTTCTTAATTAGTCTTCTATTCATTTTTGGTTTTTTCTTTATATTCTACTATGATCAAACTACAAATTATAATTGCAACTGAATTAGACTAAGAGTAAATTGCTACAAGTTGTATCTAATGGTTTAAAAGGCACTAGGGTAGTGACTTTCACCTAGGTGGCTAATTGACGGGTAATTGCATCTAAAGCACGATTGACATGATTGGGGAAATATGTTATAACCGTTGCTCGATACTGCCCACTCTACACCTCTCGGTAGAAAGAGTGGTTTTGCCCAATTGACTCTCTCAAGACCAATTAGGTATGCATATTTGCCCAAGCAACAAGGGTTCAAGTCGGGTAATTACTCTCTCGAGGTTTAACCCTTTAATTGGGACTATCAAATCTCTTGAGTCCATGACAATTCCTTGTTGAGTCAATTTTGAAGACTTAGGCTCTCTTTCTCAAGAAGAGCCCAAGTCAACTTAGCACAAACTAATATTTGAAACCACTAATTCATAAATTAAACCATAAAATTGACCCAAATAACAAACACCCATGGTCAGTCTAACCTTAAATCACAACACCCATCAATTACAGGATTGAGCCACAACCCTAGCTAATGGGTCTAGCTACTCATGCTTGAAGAGAAAATCAGAGAAATAGATGAAGATAAAGACATATTAATTAATTACTAAAGTAAATACAAAGTTTCAATGATTAAAAATCACGTATAGATGCCTAAAATGCCTAAGAAATATCGTCTCACGAGCGCAGCTATAGTAGTGTAATATCTGATACCCTAAAAATGGAAAAATATTCTATTTATACTAAACTGGAAAAACTGGGCAAAATTGCCCCTGCGGGGCAGTGCGGACCGCACAAAATGGTGTGCGGCCGCACTAGGCTCTTGATTCTGAAAAATCAACTCTCTGAACCCAGGCTCCGCGGACCGCACAGAATGGACTGCGGCCGGGGAGGTATCTAGCGCGGTCCGCACAAACACGACCGCGGACCGCACAGGCTTAAACCTTGGCACTTGACATCTCTCTGAAGTTGCTTTCGCGGACCGCATAAAATGGTAGTGCGGCCGCGGTGTCTTCAGTGCGGGCCGCACAATATCTACTGCGGCCGCACTGCTTTGATGCCTTAAAATCCAGGTCTCTAAATCTCCCTAGTGCGGACCGCACAAAGTGTAGTGCGGCCGCACTAGGCCTGTTTGTCCTGAGTTGTCTTATTTTTGGTACTTGTGCAGGTTTCACTCCTTTTGAGCCGATCTTTGACATCTCGTCACTTTGTTGATCAAACCTGCAATCAAGCACAACTTATGAGCCTTTTGGGACTATTTTGTAAGAATTTATAATCAAAGCGTAAGAAAGAAGGAGCATGAAACACGTCAAAATCCCTAGTTATCAATGTTTTCATGAGTATTTTCCTGCGAGGCTGCTCATATGACTCATTGAGACCACTGAGAAATTGAAGTAGTCTCTGACGCTGCAAATGTTCAATGCAGACCTTTGATTTAGGACAATCACAGCTTGGATGGGGAACTAGGGCATCATACTCTGCCCAAAGCTCTTTCACTTTGGTGAAATAAGTTGCTACTGAGTCAGTTCCTTGTGAAACTGTGGAAATTTTCCTATGTAGCTGGAATATGCGCACATGATTCACCTTATCAAAGCGTTCCATCAGATCCTTCCAGACCAAACGAGCATTTGATGCGTACACAATCCCACTAAGCAGGTCCAACGATACCGTGTTCATAATCCAAAACAGAACAATTGCAGGTTTTCCAATCCTCATGCAATTCAGTCCTAAATTAGTCCTTTCTACCACGTACCAGTCACGAACCCAAGTTTTCACTTAGCTTGAAGTGCAATTTGCACGACCTTTGCCAAAGCCCATAATTTTCAGATCCTGTCAGTTTCACTGGAATTAGGATCGATCCGGGTGTATCAGAAGGATGAACATACAATGGATGTGTGTGATCAATTTTCTCTTCGATTTCATCATCGTTCCCCATTATCGCAGAACAAGGAAAATCGTAGTAGAGAAGAAATTGAACAAGAGCTAGACATAAAATTGATTACTGAAATCTCACAATGAGCGTATAACCCAGTCACTGCTCTGATACCATGTTAGTTTTCTTAGTCTGGAGCTCAATCTCAGAGTTCATCCATGGAGTAAGAAAGAAGATATTTTGGGAGAGAAAGTCACCATTGTATTGATTCTATATCGGAATGTATATGTACAGTAGCAACTTATAATTAATTCACTTAACGAACTAATAACCAACTAATGGTATAGCTCACATCCAGCTGTCAACTAACTACTAACCACTTAATTTATTAACTAACTACTAATCTCAACAAAATGCTTAGTTGGTACCTTGTAAGTGGAGCGTTAAGCCATGTCAATGTTAAGTGAAGAAGTGCTGTTCTTGATTGGTAAGTACTTACTCGTATTGGGTATTTACACAAAATCATATTAATTTATTGTAGTAAGTAATTTAATGATGTAACAATATATATCAACTTATCATAATTAAGTGTTAGAAGTCTATATATATATATACATATATCATGCAATTATAGTTTGATGTAATTAATGGGTTCGAGTAAGTTTACAGTTCTTGAATAGCGAAAAATAAAAAAAAAAAAAAAAATTAGGTTACTAGCTATGGACTCAGAAACAGGACCTTGAAAAATATTGCATTGTGAGAATTGTTTCTTCTAATAACTAACCATGGAATCTATTTCCATCTTACAACGTTTGATCTTTCTGTTTACTTTTTCAATACAAAATGATTTCAAAATACATCCACTAAATAGAATAGATGATCAATTCGATGTAAGGAGCTAGAATAAATCATAGGATTGTTCCATCAATGTGATTCTACGTAGTGGAAAGATATGTTAATCAATGTAGTTCTGTACTATATTTAGTATAGTTTAGTTAAATCATCATCCTGTATACTCCACGTCTCTCTCAGACCATTTACGTAAGCCAAGTTTTCATAGCTTACATATATCAAACGAATCTAATTTTAATATTTGATCTTATTAGGACCATTTCTAATCTCTATAAACGCTCTCCAACCTTGAGCATTTAAAATCCTACACTGTGTACAAGAATTTAAAATTGTACCCCATTTTTGAACTTTTTTTTGTTGCATTATTTAATTCTTTGTTTATTCAATGAATATATCCCCTACACTAAAATATACTATAGGAGAAAAGACTAGTTTTTATTATTTCGTTATACGTAAGAGCCAAGTGTCTAAGCATATGACCTCACATCAATTAATTCAGTATACTACAAACATATTCATGTTTGCCCCAAATGCTTAAAACATTTGTTGCTATTTTTAAACTTAATCTTTTATAAATTAAATCTAAAAATAGAAAGGGAACAGAATAGACATGCATGCAAAATTAAAAGCAGATGAAAGAAAAGAAGACTTGAATTCTTTTTCAAAGCCATCACGTTGACCATCCAGATACACTGCATTAAAACTTTGGTCTAAATAGAAGGTTCTTTTACACGTGGGAACATTTCTGGGCCCTAGGATATTCCACGTGGCAAATTCTCCACCTTCGAGTTTTCAAAACTAAGACCAAATCTTTTTGAACCTCTTTATAAGCGCCAAATTACTTACCCACCTTAGTCCATTCTGCATGAAATAAACATGGATGAAGAGTCAAGCCATGGCAGAAAAATGGACACTAAAAATGGTGGTGGCGGAGAGATAAAATATCGAGGCGTCCGAAGGCGGCCGTGGGGGAAATTCGCGGCGGAGATTCGCGACTCGGCTCGACAAGGGGCTCGGGTATGGCTCGGGACATATAACACAGCTGAAGATGCAGCAAGAGCTTATGATAGGGCAGCTTATTCAATGAGAGGTCATTTAGCTATACTTAATTTTCCTCAGGAATATAATTTACCTAGTAGCTCTTCACATTTTTATACTGGTTCTTCATCATCAAGGGAAGTTCTTGAATTTGAATGTTTGGATGATAAGTTGTTAGAGGAACTTCTTGATTGTGATGAGCAAAACAAGAGGAAATAAAGATGATGACTTCAAATGTTCTGGTCTATCTCTTACTCTATTTTCACGATGAAAATGTGAGCTTTTTAATTTCCTAAAATCACATTAATCTGTTCCTTGAGCCGAGGGTCTATCGGAAACAGTCTCTCTATCTGCACAAGATAGAGATAAGGTGTGCGTACATACTATTCTCCCCAGACTCTACTGTGGGATTACACTGAATTTTTTGTTGTTGTTGTTGTTGTTGTTGTTGTTGCCGCCTAAAATCACATTATTCTTAAGATGGGGTGGTTTGTTTTTTCTTTTGGGTTCCCTTTTTCTTTTTATTATTGTACCTTTTTTTTTAATTTTCTTTTTTGGGGATTTGGTTTTTGAATGAAGCAAGCAACCTGCGGTTGCAATGCTTGTAACGCTATTGTACTATCTGTACTTTGCAATGCAAATGATGAAGGGTCAAGAAAAGTCTTTGTGATCATAAATATTGCCATTTCTCTCAACAAATTTTTTGATGTTTAATTTCTTCCATTTTTGTCAGCTGTACTACTGACAAAAGAACCAAGTTGATAAAAACTTGAATTAGTAATGCATGGCTTAGTAATGCAAGCATTAGTTATACAGATATTATTTCTTATTTACTGTTTGGTGTGGTGTATTAAAATTATAATGAATTGCATAATTTTTAAGAAAAACAGTTGTTTACAAAAATGCCCTCCATATTCTCTAGCTTTAAGGGACTTTAAGGACAATTATGTCTTTAACCATACTAATGCACGCATTGATAGCCTTGGTATTACTAATGCCATGGTTTTCTATGCATTACTTATACATTGGATAATACCAAGTATGATGTATAACTAATACAAGTATTAATTATACACATGTTGAAAAAATGTACCAAACAAGGTATTAGTAATGCATAGAGCTAATGCTTGCATTATTTTTTCTAATACCTCCTACCAAACGACCCCAAATGTGTCTTAAACATTTATTTTGCTATTTATGTGTGTCAATTCTTTGCCACAACATGAATTATAAATGGCATTTGGACATATATCTGTGTATGCTAATGTCGTATTAAAGCTGCTGGACAATAATAGGGTGGGCATAAATTATAAATACCGAGAAATCTGAAAACCGGACTGGACTAAATATCGATTCTTTGGTATTCGGTACATTCTTCAAAAAATAAGTACACATATCAATATTTCAGTTCTTTAATTTGGTTTGGTATTTGGTATTAGAGTATCAATATTTCAATATTTCGGTTATATCAAAATACCGAACTTTATAAGTGTATATATTACAACTATATTTCGGTTTGGCTCAGGCCCTTGTTTAGCACTTATTGCTACTGCTCGTTAGTTAATATTGATGTTCCTTTAAAAAGACATAATTCCGTTAATGTATTAAATCAAAATCCTATCGAATCAAACAAGAAATATCTAACCGTACCGAACAACTTTGGTACGATATTTAATTAGTATATACAATTGATAAAATGAGTACCAAAATCTCAAACTGAAGTTTTTAAATATCGAACCGAAATACCGAATGTATACCCTACTGGACATGGCGAAAGCACGTACATCATCTTGGGCCTTCTTGTTAGAGATTCTCAGACAATTTGGCTTATGGGAAGCCTTTATTGATATAGAATGGAGGTTTTTGTGTCTGCAAAATAGTATTCTGTTGTTATAAGTCATGGACAAATGTAATACGAATATTTTACGAAGTAATTTTGGCTGAAATTAAACACAACTGTATTTGTAAAATAATTTTGTAGAAAATAAAATAACATAAACAGAAATATAAACAAAATACCAATTAATCCGAGCCCACTGAATTCACAGTGTTTCATTAAGGAATTTAATCCCCTCCTAGTACCCAAGGTTATGGATTATTTCCTCCCAGGATAGAACGAATTACACACTGGTGTAGTGGTATTTCAAACATCAGTGTTTCAGCGAACACAAAGTTCAGTAGCAAATCACACTTACTGTTGCTTTCTTTGAAGTTACAACAATGCAGAAGAAGGAGGAGAAACTCAGAAAATTGTATGGAAAATCTGAGAGAATGGACTTGTATTTATAACCAATGTTGGGCTGAAATCTGAAGAGGTACAACTCTTTAGAATGGCTGTTTATGCAAAACGGCCACAGCATAAATGCCATAATATAAATGGCTATTTACTCAACAATAAAGAGGGAAAATAAAGAGGGAAAATTGAAGATGGTAGTTAATTTTCTGTTACCAAAATAGAAAACGGAAAAATGGAAACGATTAGATTTAATATTAATATTTTGTTATTAAAACAAATATTTAATAACATTTCTGTTAATATTTACTATTAACAAACAAATTTGGTCCAAAGATTTAATCAATCAATCGTTTGACCAAATCCGAATCTGAATCCGAAGCCGAAGCCGAAGCCAAGCGAGCGACGACGGCGGCGCGAGGCTTGCCTTCTTCTCAACTCTTTAAGAGCTAGAAGAAGAGCAATTGCTTATATACCCATTAAAAACCTCTTTCTCTTCCAATATAGGACAATGTCCCTTTGTCGGGGGGGGGGGGGGGCTTAAAATTTTACTTAAAAATTTCATTTTCCTCCATTTCCCATTCACCCTCTTTTAAGCATTTAATATACTTAAAATCCAAACAATCCCCCACATGAATGGGGAATGGCTATATCACGGAAATATGCATGAAAAATTGTGTGATTCGCAAACAAGGATTAATTGCATCTGGATAAGTAGGTTTCCCTTTAAACTTTCCGTAGTGAACTTATGTCGGATATACTCGGTCAATCGGTAGATTTGATATCTTTGAACCGTCGAACTTTGGTGTATACCTAGACAACCATAAGTCATACAAGCAACCCTTAACCGTCTTTGGTTCTTATTGTTGTGTTCGTTTCAGCCATGAACACCGCCTGGTTTCATAAGTGCATAGAGAACTGGCCTTACAAATTCTCCTTGAAGCGGCTAGCACTTCACACTTATATAGGTGATTCCTAAACGTGTCATCCCATAGATACACTATTTGATATACCCCGTATCAAATTTAGAAATCATTAAAAGCCTTAATGCTTTATCCTTGGTACTGAACATTGTCTCATCACGAGAACAGACCAAATTTTAGTTGACAATGTTGAACCGTCATTAATGACTTTGTTTGATCTCCTTGAACCTAGATCTTGGAATCTCCAGTCTTCTAGGTAGAGTTACCGCCACAATGACTTGTTCTCGGCCATAGTCCTATTCTCCTTGATGATTTCTCAACTACCTCTCTAGTTAGGCCTTTCGTAAGTGGATCCGACATATTATCACTTGACTTTACATAGTCAATCATGATAATTCCTCTAGAGAGTAATTGCCTAACGGTCTTATGTCTTCGTCGTATATGACGAGATTAACCGTTATACATAATGCTCCCAGCCCTTCCAATTGTCGCTTGACTATCACAATGTATGCATATTGGTGCCAACGGTTTGCGCCAAAATGGAATGTCTTCCCAGAAATTCCGGAGCCATTCAGCTTCTTCACCGGCTTTATCTAAGGCTATGAATTCAGCCTCCATTGTAGAGCAAGCAATACAAGTTTGTTTGGATGACTTCCGAGATACCGCTCCTCCACCGATAGTGAACACATATCCACTTGTGGACTTTGAATCAGCTGAACCGGTGATCCAATTTGCATCACAGTATCCCTCAATCACCGCAGGATATTTACTGTAGTGCAAAGCAAAGCCCTGGGTATGTTCTAAATATCCCAAAACTCGTTTCATTGCCATCCAATGAGATTGACCTGGATTGCTCGTGTATCGACTTAATTTACTTATAGCACAAGCTATATCTGGTCGTGTACAATTCATGATGTACATTAAGCATCCTAACACACGAGTATAATCCAATTGTGATATGCTTTGGCCTTTGTTCTTTGATAATGTAAGATTCACGTCAATTGGAGTCTTTGCAACTTTAAACCCTAAGTGCTTGAATTTTTCAAGTACTGTCTTAATATAATGAGATTGTGACAATGCGAGACCCTGAGGAGTCTTATGGATCTTGATTCCCAGAATTAAATCAGCAACTCCCAAGTCTTTCATATCAAACTTGCTAGTTAGCATACGCTTAGTAGCATTTATGTTGGCAATGTCATTACTCATTATCAGCATATCGTCCACATATAAGCAAACAATGACTATGTTATTTGGAACATTTTTAATGTACACACATTTATCACATTCATTTATCTTAAAATCATTTGACAACATTGTTTGGTCAAATTTCGCATGTCATTGTTTGGGTGCTTGTTTTAGTCCGTAAAGGGACTTAACAAGTCTATATACCTTCTTTTCTTTACTTGGAACCACAAGCCCTTCAGGTTGTTCCATGTAGATTTCTTCCTCCAACTCTCCATTTAAGAAGGCTGTCTTAACATCCATTTGATGAATTTTAAGACCATACACTGCAGCTAATGCTACTAACATCCGTATGGACGCAATTCTTGTAACTGGAGAGTATGTATCAAAGTAGTCAAGACCTTCTCGTTGTCTATACCCTTTGACTAAGTCTTACCTTATATTTATCAATAGTTCCATCATCTTTCATTTTTCTCTTAAAAATCCATTTAGAACCCAAAGGTTTATTTCCAAGAGGAAGATCAAGCAATTCCCATGTATGGTTGTTCAATATGGATTTTATTTCACTATTGACTGCCTCTTTCCAAAATAATGATTCTGAAGAAGACATCGCTTCTTTAAATGTTCGAGGTTCATTCTCTAATAAGAAAGTCACAAAATCTGGTCCAAATAAAGTAGACGTTCTTTGATGTTTACTACGTCTTGGATCCTCCTGATTAAATGTACTTTCTTTTGTTTCTTCCCGAGGTCGTTTAGATCCTTCACCAATCGACTCACATTCTTTTTTATACGGATATATATTTTCAAAAAACTCAGCATTATCAGATTCTATAACCGTATTATTATGAAGGTCGGGATTTTCTAATTTATGAACCAGAAATCGATATGCTTTACTATTGGTCTCATATCTCTGTGAAAACACAATCAACGGTTTTCGGTCCTATTTTTACCCTTTTGGGGTTTTGGAACTTGCACTTTTGCCAAACACCCCCACACTTTAAAATAATTCAAGTTGGGCTTCCTTCCTTTCCATTTTTCATATGGAATGGATTGTGTTTTGCTATGGGATACTCGTTTTAGTATTCGGTTAGAAGTAAGAACGGCTTCCCCCAACAAGTTCTGTGGCAAATCAGATATCAACAATGCGCTCATTATCTTCTTTAATGAACGATTCTTTCTTTCCGCAATCCCATTGGATTGGGGAGTGTAAGAGGCCGTTGTTTGACGAATAATTCTATATTCTAAGCATATTTGTTCAAAAGGAGATTCATATTCACCACCCCTATCACTTCTTATCATTTTGATTTTCTTGTTGAGTTGCGTTTCAACTTCATTTTTGTATTGCTTGAATGAGTCTATTGCTTCATCTTTACTATTAAGTAAGTAAACATAGCAATATCGAGTACTATCGTCAATAAAAGTTATGAAATACTTCTTTCCACCGCGAGATGGTATTGA
Source organism: Nicotiana attenuata (assembly GCF_001879085.1). NCBI lineage: Eukaryota > Viridiplantae > Streptophyta > Magnoliopsida > Solanales > Solanaceae > Nicotiana > Nicotiana attenuata. The sequence continues at coordinate 29,838 of NW_017670692.1, forward strand.
CCTCATATCGCAAATATCTGTGTGAATTAAGTCTAAAGGATCTGAATTCCTTTCAACTGACTTATAAGGATGTTTAACATACTTAGATTCCACACATATTTGACATTTTGATCTATCGCATTCAAACTTAGGCAGTACTTCCAAGTTAATCATTTTCCGCAAGGTTTTATAATTGAGATGACCCAAACGTATTTGCCATAATTAATTTGACTCAAGTAAGTAAGACGAAGCTGAAATTTTATTATTATTCTCAACAACCATTACATTCAGCTTGAAAAGACCCTCAGTGAGGTAACCTTTTCTTAAAAATATTTCGTTCTTACTTATTACAACCTTATCGAAAACAAAAACACACATAAAACCATTCTTAACAAGATGTCCAACAGAGACTAAATTCTTCCTAATCTCGGGAACATGAAGGACGTTGTTCAAAGTCACCACCTTGCCAGATGTCATCTTCAGAAAGATCTTCCCACATCCTTCAATCTTGGCGGTTGCAGCATTTCCCATAGAAAGTGTCTCTTCGGGTCCAACAGGAGCATATGTTGCAAAAGCTTCCCTAGCAGCACAAACATGGCGAGTGGCTCTAAAATCAATCCACCACTCCTTAGGATTTCCCACCAGGTTGCATTCAGAAAGCATGGCACACAAGTCATCAACATCTTCATGCTTTTCAACCATGTTTGCTTGACCCTTCTTCTTGTCTTTGTTTGGAGCACGGCACTCCGTAGATTTGTGCCCAGCTTTCCCACAGTTGTAGCAATTTCCGTTAAACCGCTTCTTGCTTGGGTTGCTTTTCGGTCCAGAAGCCTGCTTCCTCTTTCTGTTATTTTGAGAAGTATCCTCAACAATGTTTGCTCCCATTATTGTTGAGTTTCCACAGCCTCTCTTTTCAGCAGCTTTGTTGTCCTCTTCGATTCTCAACCGAACAATGAGATCTTCAAGGGACATCTCCTTGCGTTTGTGTTTCAAGTAGTTTTTGAAGTCCTTCCACAAAAGAGGCAGCTTCTCAATCATCGCTGCTACTTGGAATGCTTCATTGATGACAAGACCTTCAATGAAAATTCTGTTAGTAAAATACTAAGATTACTACTTTCAATATCAGTATTAATTTGATTTATATACCTTTAGCAAGGAGATCGTGAATAATCACTTGCAATTCCTAGACTTGGGTAGTAATAGACTTGCTATCTACCATTTTGTAGTCCAAAAACTTGGCGGCAACGAATTTCTTCAACCCGACATCTTCAGTTTTGTATTTCTTTTCAAGCGCAGTCCACAATTCTTTTGACGTCTCCACGCCACTGTAGACATTATACAAATCGTCCTCCAGTCCGCTAAGAACATAATTCTTGCACAGAAAATCAGAATGCTTCCACGCCTCAATCACGAGAAAGCGTTCATTCTCTGGAGTTTCATCGGGCAGAACATGAACATCTTCCTTGATGAACTTCTACAGACTTAAAGTAGTCAAGTAGAAGAACATCTTCTGCTGCCACCGCTTGAAATCTAACTGGGAAAATTTTTCGGGTTTCTCCGCTGGTGCCAACGCTGGTGTTCGGCTTGTTGATGCATTCGCAGTCACCATTGGAACAGCCTGGTTCTCGTTATCATTAGTCATTCTGTAAAAGAATGACACAAACACACGTTAAAATCACGTAGATTTTAATCTCCAATGGAGTAGAAAACCACAAAGGTTTTAAACTCCAAAATAGTGAATATAACACAAATACAGAATACAAAATTAAATTCCGTAGCAAAGTTCGGTAGCAAATCACACTTACTGTTGCTTTCTTTGAAGTTAAAACAATGCAGAAGAAGGAGGAGAAACTCAGAAAATCGTATGAAAAATCTGAGAGAATGGACTTGTATTTATAGCCAATGTTGGGCTGAAATCTGAAGAGGTGCAACTCTTCAGAATGGCTGTTTATGCAAAACGGCCAGAACATAAATGGCTATTTACTCAACACTAAAGAGGAAAAATAAAGAGGGTAGTTAATTTTCTGGTACCAAAACAGAAAATGGAAAAATGGAAACGGTTGGATTTTAATATTAATATTCTTGGATTCGATATTAATATTTTGTTATTAAAACAGATATTTAATAATATTTCTGTTAATATTTACTATTAGCAAACAAATTTGGTCCAAAAAATTAATCAATCAATTGACCAAATCCGTATCCGAAGCCGAGCGGAGCGAGTGACGATGACGACGGCGCGAGGCTTGCCTTCTTCTCAACTCTTTAAGAGCTAGAAGAAGAGCAATTGCTTATATACCCATTAAAAACCTCTTCCTCTTCCAATATGGGACAATGTCCCTTTGTCAGGGGGGGGGGGGTAAAAAAAAAACAATTAAA
>NW_017670692.1:32215-49606 GCF_001879085.1 Nicotiana attenuata
GGGGGGAGGGGGGGAACTTAAAATTTCACTAAAAAATTTCATTTCCCTCCATTTTTCATTCACCATCTTTTAAGCATTTAATATACTTAAAGTCCCAACAATCACATCTTAAGAAAATATGATACATGTATAGAGTAAGTTTGGCCAAATACATGGATGACCTCCTCAATTTGGCACGATTTGTCATTTCGATGCCTCAATTATATAGGTCTGATCAACTATTGAACACCTTATATCGCGGATACTTTATGCTTGAATGTTTTCATGATGTCCTAAAAAGAAAGAGTGTCACTTGAAGACAAACACTGTATATTTATGCTCCATTGTGAGCGTAATAGGCTGTTAAGTATATGAAAAGTGCCAGCTTTAGTTCAAAAGCCTTGAAATTGCTTAATTTTGGTAATTTGGATTCTCTATCTGCTAATTTCACCAAATATAAATGCAAATTCAGTTGCCTAATTTCCAAATTAAATGTGTCACACTTTGGTTTCCCCAAGACTGGTGGATTGGGATTTGTTGACTTTTTTTTTCTTTTTTTGGGAGAACTAAAAGAGGGGTTCCATTGCTCATTTCAAAGAGTAAATTGAGTGAGCCTATGAAAAGCTTAATTCAGTTTCTAACATCTTTCTTGAGTACGTTGTTAGCCCCAAGGTATCACGTATTGATTTTGATAATACTAAGCCAACATAAGTTTTAATCAAGAATATTAACTTGTGTGAATTTATTTTTGACAGGTTAAATGTAGAAGGATTTGATTGGATTATTAATTCAAATACATAAATCAAGAAGCAAAAATTAAGGGCAAAAAGAGATTTTTATCATGCCAAAGAAGGAAACTTAAGCACTGGAGGAAGAATATTTCAAACTAGGAAGATTCTTACTTACAACAATCAAGGAAAATATTGAAGAGGTCCAATGCTGATTTTTACACAAAAAAGGAGACACAGATATATTGATATCTATTCAAAAGGAAATTATTTCCATAGTTGTGGAAAAATAAATGGTCATTGAAATATTCATATTGGAGATAAAAGTCAAGATCCAAGGTCAAAGTTAGAGGATCTTGAAATTCTCTTGGGATTGCTTAAATAAGAGATCATATCTGTACATCTGCCATAAGAAGAGGAGTTCAAAGAAGTTAAAAGTGTTCTAAAAGGAAAGGCATCAACAATTATGAAAATATTAGATGTTGAAGAATTTATTTTGGGTGTCCGAATAGAAAGAAAATATACAAGGATCAATACTATAGAGTGCGAGGCTATTATTGTTGTTCAAGGAATATTATTTACTAACTGAGGAAAATTATTCGAAGACCAAGAAGATTCTTACACAAGCCTATTAAAGTAAGAATCGGTTCAAGATCTCACAATAAAGGAAAAAAGAAAATCCAGACAAAGATTTTATCAAGGAAACAAATAAAAGAAGACCCATATCTAGTAGGGAAAAGAATATGTTGCAAGTCAAAGAAGAAAATAGTAATCACTTACTATCTCCAACTTGAGTACAGGGAGAACTATCAAGAATACAAAGTATGGCTTTGAATAAGGAATCAAGGAGGTTCAATATGGCAAGATATATTTTAGATTCCATCAATACGATTCCCATGCCATTCAATTCTTTTGGGATACAATTGAAGTCAATAAACTTAAATTGATTGAAGATCTTCAAGAACAAAGATATCCATTGTAACGACCCGACCGGCCGTTTTGAGTATTGTAGCCCCGTTTTCTCATTTATTGCTTATTCTATATTCGTTTATTATTATGTGACTTGTCGAGATGGTTGTTTGGTTCCGGGGATGTTTCAGAATAAATTGGGATACTTAGTCCCAAGGTTGGAAGCCTAAGTTGAAAGAGTTAACCATATATTGACTTATGAGTAGATGGCTCCGGAATGAAGTTTCGATAGTTTCAATAGCTCCGTATGATGATTTTGGACTTAGGATTGTGTCCGTATATTTATTTGGAGGTTCGTAGGTCGTTTTGGCTTGAACTGGCGAAAGTTGGAAAAAAAAGGTTTGGAGAGTTGAGAAGTTTGACCGAGAGTTGAATTTGTTGATACCGGACTCGTATTTTAGCTTTGGAAGTTGGAATAAGTCTGTTGTGACATTTATGACTTGTGTGAAAAATTTGAGATCAATCGGAGTTGGTTTGGGTTCGGCATCGATTGTAGAAGTTGGAAATCCATTAGTTTCAATAAGCTTGAATTGGGGTATTAGTTAGGTTTTTGATGTTATTTGATGTGGTTTGAATCCTCGACTAATTTCATATGATGTTTTAAGATGTGTTGGTATGTTTGGATGGAGTACCGGGGGCCTCGGGGGTGATTTAGATAGAATCAGATTAGAGTTGGACTTATGCAATTTTTGTTGGTAGCAGTTCTGGTGTAACCGCACTTACGAGTTTTTGGCCGCAGGTGCGTAGCCGCAAAAGTGGCCATGTAGGCGCATATGCGAGAATTAGGGAGGAAGCATGGGAGAGCAGGTGCGGAGGAAATCCCGCAAAAGCGGAAATTGGCAGGTTGGAGTGGAGCCGCATAAACGGAAGGGCTCCGTAGGTGTAGAAGTGCCGGAGTGATGGTGAGACCGCAGAAGCATTGAACATTGAGAGAGAGGGCAGGCGAGGTCAGGAGAGAGAGGGCAGGGAGGCGAGGAGGCCTCGTAGACCGGAGAGATCCACTGGTCCTTATTTCGGAGGCAGGGTGCAGCATGGTAGAGGTTTTGTGGGTCAGCCAGTTCAGTTTGCACTTCAGGCTTCGCCCGGTGTTTCAGGTGCTCATGGTTCTCAGAGTACCCGTGCCGCACAGTTCCCATAGCCACGTCAGCAGAGAGGTTGCTTTGAGTGTGAAGATACCAGCCACATGGTGAGGGATTGTCCCAGACTTCGGACAGATGTGTCACAGCGAGGTATTCAGGTGAAGAGAGGGCGCCTAAGAGGGGGGAGGCCCGACCCGTTGATGTGTTTCATATAGTAGGCTTGAGGCCGCTGCGCCAGATGATGTGATACATGTATGATTTCGGTTTGTCATAGAGGAGCACCATCCATATTTGTCTCAGTTCTGCTTATCGAGGTGAGTTCCCCTATTTGTTACTCCACCTATGGGTGAGTTCATGATTTAGTATTATGTTTATGTGTTTGCCCCCGTTGGGAGATTCTATGAGTGGTAGCCGTGTCTCTCGTTTATTTTTATTTATTATTGAGAGTTACGAGACTAGAAGTGAATTCATGTTGTCCATTATGGTAGGTTTTGATGTGATTCTTGAGTAATTTGGTTACGCTTGTGATTTAGATATTGTACCAGAGTGAGAGTTCAGTAAATGTTGTGATTTTATTGGAAAACTTGAGTTAGTGGAAGGAATGAAATGCGGTGATGTCGCGCCCCCTTTTCATCTCTTCCGCGGGGAGGAGTCCGGGTTTCGACATTCACGGGGTATAATGACTCATTTCTTTTTGGAATTGGGTATTTGAAGAGTCGCCACCTAACGAGTTAAGGTGCGTTAGGGCACCTAGAGTAATTAACTCTTGTATTGGTTTGTATTACCAGAGATTAGGGTAAGGGCTCGAGGTAACATCGAGAGGAAGGTGTTAGGCACCCCTCTTGGTCCACAACTGTGGGTCCTGGCCGAACTTATATTCACAAATTAGTCCAAAATAAACAAATAGTTGAAACAAATAATTGCAAGCAGAGCATGTTGGGCATTGTATAACTCAAATAATAAAGTAAGAATTTAAACAGGTTCCATGTATAAAAAGGAAAATAAAGCTTCAAGTAAAGAGGATTTGGGGAGAGGGAGGTCCTAGGTTGGTCAGCCTATAGGATCACATCAGTACAGTGCCCGGTAATCACTTTTTGAAAAGGGGCTACGCGTGGCATTAGCGCACCGGTCATAATATCCATGTCTACCCTTCCCACCCCTTTATTTGTCATGCAAAGCGAGTGTTTGGTCATTGATTCCTATTGCGTGCTGCTACCCGCCCCTTCTTAACGGTCCCGGAGGGTGTTAGGACCTCTACCTATGGGTGGTTCTAGACGTACCCCTAAGGTTTTAAAGGCAAAAAATCTAAGGCGACATTCAAAAACATTTAGGACTTTCACATAATGGGAGCAATTAAGAGGCTCACAAGTTCCTCCTCAAACAAACATACAAGCAGCACGACTCAAACACAGTTAAGGTCTTTATTAATCAAAGTCCTAAAGCAGGATTTCTAAGCGATTATACAGAAATAGACCACTTTCAGATTCAGAAGTTATAACCTAATAGTTGCCTAGTGACTCCTTTTAAACAACTTGTTAGAATCGGAAATGTTGAACGATAGGAGCAACTTCAGGGAAATGCAGGTTTTGAAAAATACCCTAAGGCTTGCCCATGTGCAGTACTGTGTATATATGTTAATGCAGAGACAAACAAGTTTTCGAAATAGACCTTTTTGCCACCTGTAAGCAGGATATCCAATGAGGTTAAGCCGAATTTGAAAGAACTAGTTTCAGGTAATGTCTTCACTTAATAAGGCCAGTTTTAAGAAGTAAACTAGACGAGAATGAAATTGACTCATTAGGCTAATTAGACTACTAGACGTAATTGCGGATGGCAATCCCTACAGGCATGATGTCTATATGAAATGATTAAAGACACGGTTGTTTGAGGCCCTATGAACATGATTTCTAACATGACGAAAATTCAGAATCTTAAGAACGTGATTTATGTTTGATGCAAACGACACTGGAAATGAAGTCCTTATAGGCATGATTTCTATTTTGATGCAAACGACATTAATAGTGAAATCCTATAGGCATGATTTTCTATTATGATGCAAACGACATTAATAGTGAAATCCTATAGGTATGATTTCAATGTGATGCAAACGACATTAATAGTGAAATCCTATAGGCATGATTTCTATTAGTCAAAGCGATCAGGTTTTAAAAGAGTAAATCCCTACGAGCATGTTTTCTATTGAGCAAAGTAGGCAGATTTTTAAAAGTAAGATCCTAAGAGCAGAATTTTTACCCATGTTACCCCACAAAGTATACATCTACCCACCCCTTTTTACTAAGTACCCCCAAATTTCTGTTTACAAATTATTACAGACTGATAAATGAATTACATATGTAAAAAATAGAAAATCAAGAAGCTATTCTATAGAGAACCTCCAATTAGGCCCAAATTTCCCAGAAGCCTCCAATGGTCTTTCAAACCTCGTTTCCATAGACAAATCAGAGTCTAGGTGCATCAAATTTCCCTAAGGGTCTCAAGGACCCCGGGCAATGCTTACACCTAGACTTAGTAGCCAAACATTGAACCAGTGCAGTGTGGAAAGGCCAGCCTTAGTATGCCAGAGTTCAAAGGGTTCTCAAGAGGATCCCAAGGCAGTACACATACTAGAGGGGGCAGAACTTATTAACTAAGAATGAAGTGGGAGTGCAGGACACAGATTGACAGAAATTTATTAAATACTGGACTTAAAAGTCTGTTTATGAAAGCAATTAATAAGGTAATAGAGGTTGTCTGAAAAAAGTTGTAGTGATACACACAGTCAAGTACTTCAGTAGTCACAGAGTCCAACTAAATTCAATAGTCACACATGGGCCAAGGGTTTGGGATTACACAGGCATTTGACTGCAAACACATTACCCCAGCAAGGGTATTTGGACTGGTTTTGGACATGCTCAGAAATAGTTGAAACTGGCATAATCACAAGCCAATCAGGAAAAACATAGACTCATAGAGGGGGATAGGGATTTGGGATTCATAAGAATGGTAGGCACACAGCAAATAAAGAGAACAATTGTCCAGGCATGTTTGAATCACACAAGGGAATACATGAATTAAAAAGGGAGGGGAGTCATACTAGCATGCTGATAATATATCCTAACTACAAACTTCACAACAGAACCACAAGTAAAAGTAGGCTAGATATAAAAGAAACTGAAACAAGAAGAGATACATGTTGTTGTTGAGGCTTTAAGTTAAACTAGGTCATACCAGTGAAGATAGAAGCAAGCAGAATGAAAGAACCAAAGGGTACAGATGATTAGCCTTGGCTTGCAGCCGGCTAATAGTAGCAAATAACACAAGGAAGAAAGAGAAACAGAGATTTTTATAAGAGAGGAGTTTTTGAAAGCTAAGTGCCGCTGCCTTGTTTGTGAAAGACTTAGTGTATTTATAGTTGAAAATAGGTAGTGGAATAAGGTAAAAATCATAGTAGTACACTAATTCAAGAACTCAGAATCAATCAATCGGAGAATCAAGGAAGTACTTCCTTAAGTTAAGTGAATTAAAATCAAACAGAAAGATTCAGTACCATATAAAACAGGAAGAAGAATCAGTGCATGATTAAATAAGGAAAGAGTCAAGGTTCAGTAGGCATAGAGTAGTCAATTAGGACCAAATTCAGAAAAACCCAATTAAGGAAAGACTAAGTAAACAAAGTACCATGGTAAATTAGGTAATAAAATCAGTTAAATTAAACAGCCGAGGTAAAGCTTTAGCGATTAAAAAGAAGATCTTTCAATCACCATCAATTAAGGAAAATCAGAATCAATCATGGGGAGTCATGATTCTGTATATTTCACCATATAAATAGAGACGAATGAACAGGAGTAGCAAACAAACACGGTCAGTTATATAGACAAGAAGAAACAAGAGATGAGCAAACACAATCATATAGGGATGATATAAGTAGGCTAAAGATTCAGCAGAACATATTCGAAGCATGGGGGACCACAAGAGATTAACAAGAATCGTGTAAACAGGCTAACACACAGAAACGAAGTAAAGAAAATCATGCTAACACACAGAAAAGAAGTAGAGAAAGTTATGCTAGCACACATAGAAACGAAGTAATGAAAATCTTTTAAAAATTAGGGCTTTTAACAGGGTCAAGTTAAAAAGTAGTAGAGCCGGGCCTTCTTTTCGCACTATTACGGATATGCAACATAAAATCGGTTAAAATAAACAAGGGAAAAAGGTTTAACCATAAGGAAATTGGTTAAAACAGGTGTAGAAAGAACTCCAAAAAAAATCCTAGTTTTCAACAAAAGTAAAACGGTTTAGAGTAGAGGATCTTTCATAGGAAAGATCGAGAATAAGCAAATCATAGAAGGAAACAGGCTTAAAGCATGAAAATAACACGGATCTGAGAGATTCAGAAGAGAGTTATGGTTTCAAAGGAAACCCAAATAAAAATCAAAAGAACCTATTGTAACCTCACAAATCGTAACACCTATGGTGTGATTTTGTCCAAAATCACACTAGAGAAGCCTCGCACAACAGAATCAGAAACCCTAGGTCCCAATCGACATGGCCCAGGACCCTTGAGGGCCTTAGAGATGATGAGCAAGGCAGTGGAGTGACCATCGGAGGCTTGGGATTTGAGAGATAGTCGACGGAGATGACCGGAGAAGGAGGTGAGTGGAGGAGTCTAGGGTTAGGTTTGGGAGAATAGTGGAGATGAGAGAGCATCTGAAGGCGGCGGTTTAGAAGAAATGATTTAGGGTTTGTGGTCTCTCAAAATTAAAAAGGAAAGGAAGAGCGAGGGTCGTTGATCTAAAAGATCAACGGCCAAGATTTAAAATGGCTTGGGTCGGGTAGGGGTAATTGGGTCTGGGTTGGGTTATTTAATTAGAAGATGGGGCTGGGAATTGGTCCGATTTTGGCTACAATTGAAAGCCAAATTTGGCTATTATTTAAATAACTAATTGTTCCCTATTTTAATTTTAATAAATAATAAGTGATATCTGGAAAATAATTTTAGGTGCCAAAATGTTTTAAAATACATAATTAACATTTTAAAAATACAAGGGCCAATTTTATGCATATAAAATATAATTATATTTTAAAATGGGCTAACATTGCAATTATATGCAATTTAGCTTAAAAAATAATAAATGTAATTGTAAAAATACATAAAAATTACGTTAGCCATATTTTGGCATAAGTATAGAAATAAAATAAATGAATTATCAAAACAATAATTTTGAAAATAATTATTGGGGATTTTATGGATAGAAGGAGGGAAAATAAATCAATTTAAACCCTTAAAATTATGTGAAAAATAATGAAAGCCTTGTGCATGCTTATATATGCATATATATGCTATTTTGAAAGCTTTTGTGCATATTTAAAATATATAGGGAAAAATTGGGTATCAAGAGTTGCCCATCTTTACCCGGGAAGGATGAAAGAGTTTTCGGGTAAAGAAATGATGACCAATTTTGACCGAATGGGATGCTTCAGAAGACGGAGGCCGGACTCCGGTTTTCGAGTTGCCTACATATCCCTGGTTTTACAGGAATCAGGCCATGTGTAGTTCTGGACTCACCTGCAGATTATGCCGATGAAATTATTGTGAGGACGGACGCGAGATGCGGAAGCGGCTACGGTGAACGATTAAGGTTCGGGACGGTTGGAGGGAACTGGAGCGAGATCGCTCCTGCTAGGATGGCAGTTGTTTGCTGGTTACCTGCAGTTAAAAGATGCTAAACATATTTGCGAAAACTTAAATATGATGCAGTTTCCCTTTGGACCATGAAGGTTGTCTTCGGACGGTTAAAGATGACGTCCTTGGATCATGACGTCCTGGGCCATGAATTGTTTAATGAGGGATTCACATGCCATGAAATGATATTCTCGGGCCATGAAAATGGTGCCTCCGAACCATGACGCCTTTGAATAATGATATGCAAATTTGGGGGATCCTCAGGCCATGGCATGGTGTCTTCCGGCTGTGAGGATGATGCCTTTAGACTATGACGCCTTTGGACAGATTGGCGATATTTCAGCCCATGAAATGCAATAACATGATGTAACAAGACAAGGCTTAGTCTTGTGAAATGAAGGGCAGAGCTTAGCCCGATCGAAAAGCAAGTAGGTGGTTAGTAGAAAAATAGAGCAGCATTGGTGCAAAGAGGGACAGTGTTTAGTCCCGTGCAAATGGGGAGGCAAGGATTATCATGATGCAAATGAGGAGGCAAGGATTAGCCTCATGCACGTATATAGTCAGGGCTCAGAATCATGCAGGATTGGAGACAGAGCGTAGTCTCATACAAAGAGAAGGCAAATATGGGGGTAAAGCTTAACCTCATGCAAGATGCGGGACAGGGCTTAGTCCCATGCAAATATGGAGTCAGGGATCAGACTCATGCAAGATGGGAGACAGGGATTAGACTCATGCAAATGTGGAGTCAGATACTGGACTCATGCAAGTATGGAGTTGGGGCTTAGACTTATGCAAATGTGGAGTCAAGGATTAGACTCATGCGAAGAGAAGGCAAATGTGGAGGTAGAGCTTAACCTCATGCAAGATGCGGGACAGGGCTTAGTCCCATGCACATATGGATGTAAGGATCAGCCTCGTGCAAGATGGAGTCAGGGATTAGACTCATGCAAAGATGGAGTCAAGGCTCAGACTCATGAAAATATGGAGTCAAGGATTAGACTCATGCAAAAAGAAGGCACTTCTTAGCCTTATGCAGGTATGGAGTCAGGGCTTAGACTCTTGCAGATGTGGAGTCAAGGATTAGACTCATGCAAAGAGAAGGCAAATGTGGAGGTAGAGCTTAACCTCATGCAAGATGCGGGACAGGGCTTAGTACCATGCACATATTGAGGCAAGGATCAGCCTCATATAGATATGGAGTCAAGGATAGATTCATGCAAAATGTGGAGTCAGAGACTAGACTCATGCAAGTATGGAGCCAGGGCTTAGACTCATGCAAATATGGAGTCAAGGATTAGACTCATGCAAAGAGAAGTCATTGCTTAGCCTTATGCAGGTATGGAGTCAGGGCTTAGACTCATGCAGATGTGGAGTCAAGGATTAGACTCATGCAAAGAGAAATTGACAGATAAGGGTGGAGTATATCTTAGCAAGGACATGTTTGCGTTTAACGGCCGGATGGATGGTGAATTTGCTTTGTGTACGAATGCTATCATCAAATGTACTTGCGTTAAAAAAAAATCGTAAGTTTCATGGGGGAAGGTTGGTTCTTGCTTCGTCTGCCGGCCTTGCTCTGCTCTGCTTTGGAAGCCCCCCTTCGAGTCCCCCTAGGTAGCACCTGACTGTTATGAAAAAGAGAATTTTTCGAAAAATATGCATTCATTGATAAAATAGAATTGTTTTGGAAGTGTATTGATATATCAAGTAACTTTGATGAACTGGTGACTGTGACACATTTCGAAGGCATTGCAGCTCTCTTATGTTGGAATTTTGAGGGTCCTCCTCAAAATTCTGCCCCAATTTGGTAGATGACTTCTAACCGTCTTCGGATGGCGGATCTTGCTGAATCTTCCTCAGAATTTTGAGAACCTTCCTCAAAATTCTGCCCCAGTTCTTGACTGATTACTGGCCTCCTAACACCTGTCGGCATTGGCTGGACTTGCTCCGGAATTTTGAGGACCCTCCTCAAAATTCTGCCCCAGTTTCTAATTTTTGGGGGAAATGAAAATTTTGATATGATATGACCGAACCTATAAGGCTGCCTACGTATCCCCTCTTAAACGGGAATCAGGTCAAGCGTAGTTCAATTACATTAGAAAAGAAATGTGAAATAATCTAGGCATAGTATCTCTTGACTGCGTCTGAATTGATTGGTTTTGGCCAGATTTCTCCGATCATTTCTGCAAGTGTTGCAACCAAAAACACCCACGCAAGTGCACGTGATCGTCAAGTAATAGAGTAGTGAGTAGAGTATCGTTCCCTCGAAGACTTGTGATCAACTATTGACTGATTCAAACCCAATTACTTTACTTATTCAAGAGATGTGTCACAAAATAAAGATATACTTATTTTTCTACCTAAATTATCAAGAATTAATCTAACTAAAGCAATTAACCAAACGAATAGCAGTTTCGAATAACACACAGTAGGAGAGGATATTCCAGGGTCACGGGTTAGTTAACAATCTTGTTGTGTCCTTAGCTTAAGATAACTAATCGATTTATCTGGGTTATTGATTGACAAGGTTTATATTTCTCGTAAGAATCTGTCGACTTCTTACTCGCCTGCTCAAGTTAACTCAATGCCTATATTTCTATGGAATTAAGATTAACAAGAACGCATTTACAATTCCTGTATTTTAACCAAGCAAGGCAAGTGGGTATATGTCTATCCCAATTGCAAATCCGTTCCCCGAGGCCCGGGTTCAAGAACCTGCTCTATTTAATTCTATATGCAACCTAGAATTCCCACTTTCGAGTTCAACTCTAGATTCATAGATAGTATTTCACTGTTAGCTACTCAGCAAAACAACTAATAACAGAATTAAATAAACAACCCAAGATGATTAACCAACTTTGTCAAATTAAACCTCAAACAACAACATTCATGTTTTACCCATGACCCTAGAACAACGGGTTTTAGCCACTCATACTATTGTTCATCACAATTAGATTCAATTTCATCACAATTAGCAAAAACAAATAGAAGAAAAGAAACTTGATGATCCAAATCCCTCCTTGCCTCTCTATGTCTTGCCTTAGCCTGTAAAAACCTTGATAAAAACTTCCTTGGGCGAGCTTGACCTTATATAGGTTAAGTGAATTTTTTCTCCAGATTTCCACTTTTGCCCCTAATGAACCATCGCCGGATTTTGGACTAGCGCTGCCGCGCATCTGGCCGCACTAGTTTGCTGAGGTTCTGTCTTGGCCGCGCATTTATTAGCGCTGCAGCGCATTTGGGCGCGCTAGCCCAGTTGTGCTGTGGCCTTGATATTTTGCCTTGTCTTCAACCATACAAAACTCCGAGGGATCTTTGTTGCTCCAAAATGGTTCCAAATCACATTTTCTAGCATAATATAAGCTCCTTAACCTGAGATATATACAATTCACAATTAGAGCCCCTATTTCATCAATTAATCATAATATGACCTTGGAATATAATCAAGCGAAAGCATACATAATAGCTAAATCATCTAGATTTTGCCTATTATCAACACCCCACACTTAATTCATTGCTAGTCCTCGAGCAATCAAACTATACTCTCTAGAGATTCATTCACTCAACCATTTCCCCTAACGCCTTACACCTAGAACAATGTACATACATTACGCCTAGCAGTGAACAATCCTAGCCTCAAAGTCGACTCTTAAGTGCCCTGCAATATTCACACTTCCTCAGAGTACTCTACACAGAAGTCAAGATTTGCTTTTCCGTCACGAATCATATCCCCTCACAATCACAGCAAAATTATATAGATCAATTCACACAATCGAATTTCATGATATTATCAACGAAAAATTACTCACACTCACAAAAGAAGTCACATGTATGCAAATGGTACCATAAGCTTGCCCTTAATGTAAATCTCTACTAATGTAGGCTCACTCGGTCTAAAATCAATTAGGACTTTTTCATGGTTGTAATGTGGGCTAAGGGACGGGTTGGATATATTTAGGAATAGTGGTTCACCCTCCTAAGCACTTTAACACATCACATAATCACTTTGAGCGCAATTTCTTCAATCCCTACTTCAATTTCATAACTAAAATCACTCCCAACACTGTTCCCTCTTTCTTTAAGCACTACTTTAGTTTATACCCACTAGCAAGAACAAGACAATTTATTCGCCTGTTTTTTTTCACTAGTGGTGTATTATTTCACAAAACAAGTGCACCTTTCTTCCTTCTATTGGTTCCACTCAAAAGCCACCCCACTCTTAGTTCCTTCTTACTTCTGTTAGCTCATTTTTCAATTAAAGTGCTTTAAGAGGTAAAATGATAAAAACAATGTTAATTAAGAACAAAAAGGGTATAGACTTGTAATGTGGGTGCCAACTAAAAGTCGTTGACTAGGGATAACTTTTATTTGTGATAAGCAATTAAGCTCAAAAAGGTCAAAGAAAGCCTAAGATCATTTTTCAAACCAAGCATCACCTAAGATTTCGGTTCAATTCACATACTGGGCAAGTTCTAGACACAAGTACAATGCATGGACTATACAAAAACCTCACCACACATGGCATATGACTCATTCAGATTAGCTCATCAAGACGCTCCGTTACGAGCATTCAATTCAGTACAAACATACAAATTACGGCACCTCCAGTGAGATTCAACAATTAAGACTAAGCGTAACACTCTAGGGTCTATTGTGTTCAGGTGTGTCAACGCTCTGGGTTCTCTTTCAATTTATAGCTCGTGGCCCATTACCCTAATCTACAAAATCAAAAAAAAAAAACTACCTATGCCCGGTTCAAGTCAAAACCCTTGGAAAAGAACCGCGGCCTAAAGAAAAACCAAGGGGGAGTTGATACACTACCTAAGAAGAAAAAATCTTTTTGGTGTTTTCTCTAGACTCACTTCCCTCAAGAAAATCGCCTACAAGATCCGTCATCAGGAAGAGCCTATAATTTTTCAGTTTTTTTTTCTTTCGACTCAGCCCCTCAAGAACCCCGTCGAAAGGGATCCGTCGTCGGGCCGAGCCATTTACTTAAATTAACAAACTATTCCTACTTAACAAAAGCTATCAAGTCAATATGAAACATACAAAACAAAACAACTAGTTAATTACAACTACATACAACATACAATGAAGAAATCCCCACCCCACACTTAAAATGCAGACATGTCCCCATGGCTGAAAATTAGAAAGAGCAGAGAGGTGAAGGACTTCCCTGAGGTGTTACTCCTGGTCGGAGACGGTTTCGGTGTTCACGTTGCACGCACGCCCCAAAGCTCGTAGCCAACCCATAAACTTCTTCTCCGACTTGACTTATCGGTCAGCTATAGAGTCCACACGGGTGCCCAACTCAGTCATGGAGGCCGCAGACCTGCCATATCCTGCTCCATAGCAGTAAAACGAGACACCCGGGCAGCCCCTGAAGATGTTGCAGGCGCAGAAGTTCCGGCAGCTGCCACATTTTGCTCCTGGGCCTGTGGTGCGGCTCCCTCAGACTCCTCATCATCATCCTCATCGTCTTCCTCATCATCAGAGCTGCTTGATGCTGCTGCCGCTACCCCCGTCGGCTCCTTGCCTGTCATCACTTTATCCGCACGGAACTTGCCTTCCTTTTTGACCATCCCATCCACAGCTATATTTTCTGGCACACGGGCATCCCTGCATAGTTGAGTAACTAAAGAAGGGAAAAAGAATCCATACCTCTTTACCTGGCCGCGAATGAACATCTCGTCATGTATAACCTTAGCCACATCAAAGTCGTAGCCATTGACAAAGCACCAGATAAGAGCAGCTCGGGGCCCATTGACCTCCGTTTTATTGAGCGACGGGATTAGGCGATTGTTGATGAGGTGCAGCCAACACTTGGCTTCATAGGTGAGTGCTGAGGAATGGAACTTCTCTCCATAGTCCATCCAGGCCACTTCTTTGCCGGGTGCACAAATAGCCTCAAAGAATCTCGCCCATTTTCTGTCGTTCATTGGGCGACGCCCGTATTCATGAAAGTAATCACCAGTCTCCGGAGGGGGAGGCGGTTGATAGGTTGACCGTATTGCCTCAACAGAGGCATTCACCGCTCGCCGGCGTACCGTGACTATCCCATTATTATGCTCTGGCACGTTGGCATAGAATTCCCTCACAACCATGGCATTTCCCTCACCGGGCTCATTGAGGAATGTTTGCAATCCCCGCCTTATCAGCTCATCATACATACGAGGGCAAAATTTCTGGAGCCATCGAATGTCAACACCTCTCTCCGGAATAGGCTTCCTACGAGCCTTTTCCGCAAATAGGGCCTAAGCTTTGGCCGATACAAACTTTGTAGCATCAAAGGGGTGTGCAGGTGCAGCCCCTCGTGAACTAGCTGAGCCAGCTTGACTGCTCGATGAAGCACCTTTGGTACGTCGTTTCTTGGAAGGAGTCATGATACCTTGTTCAATGGCCTTAGCATCCACCCTCCGTCACCTGCATTGGTTAGCTATTCCTAAACACAAAATTAACAGTACGACTATCGTTGGGTTGCCTCCCAACCAGCGCCTTATTTAACGTCGTGGCACGACGGTTACAACATTTCAATGGGTTGCCTCCCATCCAGCGCCTGATTTAACGTCGCGGCACGACTCAACATGTTCTCAAGCATCCTTCAAATCCACCGAGGTCTTGTGACGTGCAAAGTCACCACCCCAGTAATGTTTTATCCGCTGACCGTTCACCAAGAAAGTGCCAGTTGAACTCATATCTCTCAATTCCACGGTTCCATGAGGTTTCACGCTTACTACAACAAAGGGCCCGACCAACGAGATTTAAGCTTCCCAGGAAAAAGCTTTAATCTCGAATTGAACAAAAAAACTTCT
Source organism: Nicotiana attenuata (assembly GCF_001879085.1). Taxonomy (NCBI): domain Eukaryota; kingdom Viridiplantae; phylum Streptophyta; class Magnoliopsida; order Solanales; family Solanaceae; genus Nicotiana; species Nicotiana attenuata. The sequence continues at coordinate 47,463 of NW_017670692.1, forward strand.
TGCCCTGGTTCGAACTCTCTAAGTTGAATGTGCTTGTCATGCCACCTCTTAGTCTTCTCTTTATACAATTTGGCATTTTCATATGCGTGAAATCGAAACTCCTCGAGATCATCTAGTTGCAGCAACCTCTTCTCTCCAGCCAAATCCCCATCCATATTCAACTTCTTTATTGCCCAATAGGCCTTGTGCTCAAGCTCGATGGGCAAGTGACATGCCTTCCCATACACTAATCTATATGGAGAAGCACCTATGGGAGTTTTGTATGCTGTTCGGTACGCCCACAATGCATCGTCTAACTTCCCGGCCCAATCTTTTTTATTTGCACTCACTGTTTTCTCAAGAATTTGCTTGACCTCTCGGTTTGAAACCTCCACTTGACCACTCGTCTGTGGGTGATAGGCAGTGGAGACCTTATGCTTGACCCCATACTTTGCAAGGACGTTGTTCAACAGTTTATTGCAGAAGTGCGTACCTCCATCACTGATCAACACTCTGGGAGTTCCAAAACGGGTGAAGATGTGCTTCTTGACAAAGGTTACCACCACCTTTGCATCATTAGTTGGAAGAGCAATAGCTTCCACCCACTTAGATACATAGTCAACTGCCACCAAGATGTACCTTTGACCGTTAGAGTATGGAAACGGACCCATGAAGTCAATTCCCCAAACATCGAAAAGCTCCACTACCAGAATGTTTTGCAGTGGCATTTCGTGCTTCTTCGTGATCGTTCCGGTTCTCTGGCACCTGTCACACATTTTAACAAAGGCGTGTGCATCCCCGAACAATTTTGGCCAATAGAAATTTGATTGCAGCACTTTCTGAGCGGTTCTGTCTCCACCGTGATGACCCCCGTATGGCGAGGAGTGACATCTATGAAGTATGGAACTCATTTTTCCTCAGGAACACACCTCCGCACCAACTGATCAGCACAGAGCCTGTATAAGAATGGCTCATCCCACATGTAGAGCCTCACGTCATGCAAGAACCTTCTTCTATTGTCTGGTGTCAATTCTGGTGGTGTCACCCCACTTGCAATAAAGTTCACATAGTCTGCATACCACGGAGCTGTGCTTGAGGTGATTGCCAATAACTGCTCATCAGGGAATGTTTCTTTGATTGCACCCCCTTCAGCCACATGGTTCCGATTTTCTAATTTTCTGTTCCTTTACAATCCCGGATCTCCAAATCAAACTCTTGCAACAGTAGGACCCACCGAATCAGTCTCGGCTTGGCGTCCTTTTTCTCAAACAGGTACCTGATGGCTGAATGATCTGTGTAGACGATGACTTTGGTCCCCACAAGATATGACCGGAACTTGTCAAACGCCCACACCACTGCAAGTAACTCTTTTTCAGTGACGGTATAGTTCATCTGAGCTGGGTTCAGGGTTTTGCTCGCGTAGTAGATGGAGTGAAAGATCTTGTTTCTCCTTTTCCCCAAGACAACTCCAATAGCTAAGTCGCCTGCGTCGCACATCAATTCAAATGGTTGCTCCCAATCCGGAGCAACTATGATCGGTGCAGTCACCAACCTGCCCTTCAGCTCCTCGAATGCCTTCAGACAGGCATCATCAAATTTGAAGGCAACATCCTTCTCAAGCAACCTGCACAAGGGAGATGAAATTTTCGAGAAATCTTTAATAAAACGACGATAAAAACCTGCATGGCCCAAGAAACTACGGATGTCTTTGACAGATATCGCTGGAGGCAGTTTTTCAATTGCTTCCACCTTTGCCTTGTCCACCTGCAAACCATCTTTGGAAACCTTGTGTCCCAAGACTATACCTTCACGTACCATGAAATGGCACTTTTCCCAGTTTAGCACCAAGTTAGTCTCTTCACACCGAGCAAGTACTTTATCGAGGTTCATTAAGCAGTTATCAAAAGAACATCCAAAAACAGAAAAATCATCCATGAATACTTCTACAAACCTCTCGACCATATCAGTGAAAATGGCCATCATACACCTTTGAAAAGTCGCAGGTGCATTACAAAGACCAAAGGGCATTCTCTTGAACGCATACGTGCCATAAGGACACGTAAAAGTGGTCTTCTCTTGGTCCTCTGGGGCTATAGAAATCTGATTATACCCAGAGTAACCATCCAAGAAGCAGTAGTACTCCTGGCCAGCTAATCTATCAAGCA
>NW_017670692.1:51193-61615 GCF_001879085.1 Nicotiana attenuata
TGGGCCTCATTTTGCTGCACCACATATAGATGGATTCTGGATTCGTGGGGCACATATCACTCATATGGCTGTCACCACACAGTTCGCAGCAAATAGTCATCTGTTGTACCTGTTGCATTGGCTGTGGCTGCTGCATTGTCATCCTCGTCATCTGATTGGACAGCCTTGCAATTTCGGCTCTCATTGCTGACACCTCGTCGAGCTCAAGTAACAGCTGATTTTTGCTTAGCTGCCTTTCGTGAGTCACCATCACCTTGCCAGTTATTATCATTAGCAGTGAAGGTATTCATCATGAGTTGGATTTCACTATACGGTTTGGCCATGCAACTACCCCCACAAGCTGAATCGAGATTCATCTTTGAAGCATCATCTAGCCCATCTACAAAAGTGTCACCCAATACCTCGTCCGTCTAGCAATGGTGAGGACAGTCTCTGAGCAACTTCTTGTACCTTTCCCATGCTTGACGAAGTGTCTCGCCAGCTCGTTATTCGAACCCAAGAATTTGACTCCTCGACATCTTTGTTTTCTTGGTGGGAAAAAACTTGATTAAGAACTTCCTTGCCAGATCATCCCACGTGCGAATTGAATTAGTTAGCTCCTTATTCAACCACTTCTTAGCTTCCCCGAGCAGAGAAAAGGGAAAAAGTGTCAGCCCGACATAGTCCTTGGAAATGTTCGGATAGTTGTAAGTATCCGTAATTTCCAGAAAATTCTGAATATGTCTTTGTGGGTCTTCATGAGGTAGACCCACAAATTGCCCTGTGGACTGGATCAGCTGCACCATGTATTGTTTCAGTTCAAAGTGCCCAGTGATATCAGGCTTCACGATAGCCTGAGTCATATTAGCCAGACTGGGCCTTGCGGCTTCAATCACCGCGTGTTCCTCATTACCTGCCATCTCAATTGGCTGTGGTTGAACTACGATGTCCAACTCTCTTTCAATTCTGGTTCTAGCATCCACCTCCCTCCTCAATCTGTGAAGTGTTTGTTCAATTTCAGGATTGAGAGGAAGGAGATTGTTTGTGCTTCTACTTCTTCGTATTCAACAGAAAATCCTGTATTAGCACAACCAAAGTGAACTGAAAGTTAAAACTCGAATAAATAAATAATAAAAGCTCAAGTCAGTCAAGTAGCTAATTTCTAAGTCCTCGGCAACGGCGCCAAAAACTTGTTGCGACCAAAAACACCCACGCAAGTGCACGTGATCGTCAAGTAANGAGGATTCTTTTCTGTATCACTAGGGAGGGCTCCTGTAGGTCTAGTATTTTGATTCGTTGCTAACTGCCCCATCTGCCTCTCAAGATTTCTGAAGTCGGTCCTGAGCTGCTGATTGTCAATTAACAACTTCTTTAGTAAATCATTTGTGCTCTCTTCCATTTGTTGGGGTGGTCTCTGAGGCTGATTAAAACCCCCTTGGTGTTTATACTGATTCTGATTTTGCTGATTTCCACCCCATGAGAAGTTGGGATGATTCCTCCAATTTGGATTGTAGGAATTCCCGTATTGTGCATGCTGGTTCGGTGGGCCTCTATTTTGCTGCCCCACATAATAGATGGATTCTGGATTCGTGGGGCACATATCACTCATATGGCTGTCACCACACAGTTCACAGCAAATAGTCATCTGCTGTACCTATTGCATTGGCTGCGGCTGCTGCATTGTCATCCTCGTCATCTGATTGGACAGCCTTGCAATTTCTGCTCTCATTGCTGACACCTCGTCCAGCTCAAGTAACCCAGCTGATTTTTGCTTAGCTGCCTTTCGTGAGTCACCATCACCTTGCCAGTTATTATCATTAGCAGTGAAGGTATTCAGCAGGAGTTGGATTTCACTATACGGTTTGGCCATGCAACTACCTCCACAAGCTGAATCGAGATTCATCTTTGAAGCATCATCTAGCCCATCTACAAAAGTGTGACCCAATACCTCGTCCATCTTGCAATGGTGAGGACAGTCTCTGAGCAACTTCTTGTACCTTTCCCATGCTTGACGAAGTGTCTCGCCAGCTCGTTGTTCGAACCCAAGAATTTGACTCCTCAACATCTTTGTTTTCTTGGTGGGAAAAAACTTGATTAAGAACTTCCTTGCCAGATCATCCCACGTGCGGATTGAATTAGTTAGCTCCTTATTCAACCACTCCTTAGCTTCCCCGAGCAGAGAAAAGGGGAAAAGTGTCAGCCTGACATAGTCCTTGGAAATGTTCGGATAGTTGTAAGTATCCGTAATTTCCAGAAAATTCTGAATATGTCTTTGCGGGTCTTCATGAGGTAGACCCACAAATTGCCCTGTGGACTGGATCAGCTGCACCATGTATTGTTTCAGTTCAAAGTGCCCAGTGATATCAGGCTTCACGATAGCCTGAGTCATATTAGCCAGACTGGGCCTTGCGGCTTCAATCACCGCGTGTTCCTCATTACCTGCCATCTCAATTGGCTGTGGTTGAACTACGATGTCCAACTCTCTTTCAATTCTGGTTCTAGCATCCACCTCCCTCCTCAATCTGTGAAGTGTTTGTTCAATTTCAGGATTGAGAGGAAGGAGATTGTTTGTGCTTCTACTTCTTCGTATTCAACAGAAAATCCTGTATTAGCACAACCAAAGTGAACTGAAAGTTAAAACTCGAATAAATAAATAATAAAAGCTCAAGTCAGTCAAGTAGCTAATTTCTAAGTCCTCGGCAACGGCGCCAAAAACTTGTTGCGACCAAAAACACCCACGCAAGTGCACGTGATCGTCAAGTAATAGAGTAGTGAGTAGAGTATCGTTCCCTCGAAGACTTGTGATCAACTATTGAATGATTCAAACCCAATTACTTTACTTATTCAAGAGATGCGTCACAGAATAAAGATGTACTTATTTTACTACCTAAATTATCAAGAAATAATCTAACTAAAGCAATTAACCAAACGAATAGCAGTTTCGAATAACACACAGTAGGAGAGGATATTCCAGGGTCACGGGCTAGTTAACAATCTTGTTGTGTCCTTAGCTTAAGATGACTAATCGATTTATCTGGGTTATTGATTGACAAGGTTTATATTACTCGTAAGAATCTGTCGACTTCTTACTCGCCTGCTCAAGTTAACTCAATGCCTATATTTCTATGGAATTAAGATTAACAAGAACGCAATTACAATTCCTGTATTTTAACCGAGCAAGGCAAGTGGGTATATGTCTATCCCAATTGCGAATCCGTTCCCCGAGGCCCGGGTTCAAGAATCTGCTCTATTTAATTCTATATGCAACCTAGAATTCCCACTTTCGAGTTCAACTCTAGATTCGTAGATAGTGTTTCACTGTTAGCTACTCAACAAAACAATTAACAACAGAACTAAATAAACAACCCAAGATGATAAACCAACTTGTCAAATTAAACCTCAAACAACAACGTTCATGTTTTACCCATGACCCTAGAACAATGGGTTTTAGCCACTCATACTATTGTTCATCACAAGTATATTCAATTTCATCATAATTAGCAAAAACGAAGAGAAGAAAAGAAAAACTTGATGATCCAATTTCCTCCTTGCCTCTTGCCTCTCTCTGCCTTGCTTTAGCCTATGAAAACCTTGATAAAACTCCCTTGGGCGAGCTTGACCTTATATAGGTTAAGTGAATTTTTCTCCAGATTTCCACTTTTGCCCCCAATGAACCGGATTTTGGCTTAGCGCGGCCGCGCATTTGGGCGCGCATCTGGCCGCGCTAGTTTGCTGAGTTTCTGTCTTTGGACGCGCTAGTTTTAGCGCGGGCGCGAATATGGGCGCGCTAGCCCAGTTGTGCAGTGTCCTTGATTTTTTTGCCTTGTCTTCAACCATATTCAGCTCCGAGGGGTCTTTGTTGCTCCAAAATGGTTCCAAATCACATTTTCTTGCATAATATATGCTCTTTAACCTGAAATATATACAATTCGCAATTAGAGCCCATATTTCATCAATTAATCATAATATGACCTTGGAATATAATCAAGCGGACGCATAAACAATAGCTAAATCATCTAGATTTCGCCTATTATCACTCAGCATCCTCGTTGAGGTTTGCCTCACCACCTTCTCAAAGATGTGGGATTTGCCTATATTCAGTTGGCCACTGAGGTTTGCTCCACCAAAGTACTAAGGGAGATTCGGCTCTAATATCATATTTGTCATGCCCATGGTACATATTATCCGCTGGGGGCCTAGGCCCAAAGCGGACAATACGTGCCATACGATCTATATATATATTGAAAATGGGAAGCATGAGAAGCACGACTAATTGCCTTTCTGAAATTATTGAAAATGAACTAAAAATGTGTAGCTCGTCACTATCTTCAGTTCCTTATTTATAATTGTTACTTACTGAGTTGGTTTACTCATGTTACTCCCTGCACCTCGTGTGCAGATCCAGGAGTTGTTGGACGTGGAGGTTGTTGATAGTACCCATAGCTGGTCATTGAAGATTGCGAGGTAGCTGCCGGCGTTCGCAGCCCTGCTTTCTTCTTCCTTATCTTTCCTTACTTCTTGTATTTTGGATTCCAAACTATATTAGTCTTGTTACTTTTGGATCGGTTATGTTAGATGCTCATGACTAGTGACACCCGGATGTCGGGCTTTCTTTCTGCACTTTTGTTTTGGGGTTCACCCCGTTTTATGGCAAAGATTTCAGTTATTTTAAAAGTCTTGATTTATTTCTAGTTATTGTTGAAAGCATTTTGGTAATTTCGGTTGGCCTTGTATCATCGATAGGCTCCATCACGACGGGTTGTGTTTTGGGTCATGATAGATAATGATGGTATGGTGGAACAAGGGAGGATTGTGATATTGATAAATGATGATATAGTGGGATCGGGTTGCACGGCACAACGAATAATATTATTATTGTGTGAGATCGGGTTGCACGCCGCAACGGATGTATATATTGTAATTGCCATGGTATTAAAGTTATTCCCAATTGTGATTCTCATGGTACATTTTATGTTAGGGAGGTTATTGTTGTTTCTTAATTCACTTTATTGTATTTTGATCGTATTTGGTTAACTGTCAGTATTCTACTAATGGAACGACATTGACTTCTTGTGTGAGTCATGCATTCAACGAAATTTGTTGTGTTGCTTCAACATGCCAATTTGTGCCTCCGTTATTTCTTGATAAATTAATTTTCAAGGTGAATTTGTGTGCACAAGATTATTATCTTATATCCGATTGAGTTGTTGATAATTTAGCGGATTTAAATGAAAGAATTATTAAGGTGTTTCACTTATGAGTCTTTTAAAAATAAAACTCGTATCTCATTAGGCGCTTTACTAATTTAAATTGTTATCATATTTTTACTTAATTGGGTTCTCAAATTCTAGTCATCACCTTATTGTTGTGTAATTTATTTAAAAACTGTAATCATATTTTATTTCAACAAATTCTATATTTTACTCATTAAATTTAAGTGATGTTTTACTTTGTTTAAATACGATATTTTTACTTCATCTCATTTATTTCTAAATTAAGTTCATCTGATAATCTATTTGCACAACCTCTCCTTTATTTTACTTTATTTAAATCTTCAAATAAATTTAATATCTCATTTGACGCGTTACTCTATTCACATTTGAAATTTGTATTTTATTGTGTTTAAATTTATCCCTCGATCATCTTAAATTGATATTTGACACGGGTGCAATGTACATGGTAGCACGTGGATTTCGCCGTGCGAAAGTGAGTTGGAAACTGTGGGCACGAGTTGCCATACGTGTAAGATTTGGAAGTTGTGACCTATGATTTGAGATTACGAGGAGTGGTACCTCTGGTAATTCTTGTTGCAATTCATGCATTTGGAATGATTTGATTGATTGAGTTGTCATCGCTTCTCCTTACTTGAATTCATTTGTATTTCATCTATATTCTAACTATGTTGCTGCTTTATTACCTGGTTGTTTCTTGTTTCCATTTGTACTTCCATTATTTTCACCGTTGATTCTAAATTTGTAATCATTCTGTTGTTGATCTTACATTGATGTTCTTTCCATTGTTAGCTTTATGTTATATCCTGCATAGGTTTACATGTCTGGTAGGCGTCTTGACCTGGCCTCGTCACTACTCTACCAAGGTTAGACTTGATATTTACTGGGTACCGGTGTGGTGTACTCATACTACGCTTTTGCATATTTTTATGCAGATCCAGGTATTACTGATCGAGTTGGTTTTGAGACTTATGTCTGCGCAGCTGGAGACTTCAAGGTATGACTGCTCGACGTTTGCAGGCCTGAAGTCACCTTCTATTGTATTTTATTTTTGCTGTCTACTATTATTTTGGGACAGCGATGCCCTTGTTATTTCTAGTTACTCTTAGAAAGGTTTATGACTTGTATTATGTAACTGATGTTGGTTCAGCCATGTTATTTTTAGTTATTAATTATAGTACTGTAGTTTAGTTGGTTAACTTTTGTTAATTCTCTTCACGCGTTAGGCTTACCTAGTCTTAAAGACTTGGTGCCATCATGACATCCTAAGGTGGGAAAATGGGATAGTGACAAGTTAGTATTAGAGCTCTAGGTTCATAGGTGCTACGAGTCATAAGTAGGTTTAGTAGGGTCTTGCGGATCGGTACGGAGACGTCTGTGCTTATCTTCGAGAGGCTACAGAACTATTAGGAAATTCCACTTCTTTCATTCCTTGTCGTGTGACATTGATTCAGCTTGAATCATATATCTTCCTTTGCATCCACTCGTGTATGATATTGTGCACTCGGTATCAGCTATGCACCGACAGTTCGTGATGTCGTGGATGGGATACTAGGGAGTCATGTATGCTTAAACATTGTCTTAACGCATCGTCCAGACTGTGGATGTAGATGTATTGAGAGATCAGTCAGTGTTCATGTGGGGGTACAGCGATTCTGGCATCTAGTTGATAAGTACGAGCTTGGGAAGGTTTAGTTGGTTGCCTAATCGTCGCGATCGTGGTTGTAACGAACCGGCCGGTCGTTTTTAGAATTTACACCCCGATCCCCTATTAACTGCTTCCCCCGTGTTTATTTCTGCTATTTTGAATTGCCGGGATGTTCGGTTTTAAGTTTCGAAGAGTTTTGGGACACTTAGTCCCTAAATGAGAGCTTAAGTGTTGGAAATTTGACCGTAGTCGGAAAAGTGTAAAGACGGCCTTGGAATGGAATTCTGATGGTTCCGTTAGCTCTGATGGGTGATTTCGGATTTAGGAGCGTGCTCAGATTGTGTATTGGAGGTCCGTAGCTAAGTTAGGCTTGAAATGCCGAAAGATGGATTTTTGAAGTATCCGGTTCGATAGTGAGATATTGATCTGTGGGTCGGATTGGAATTCTGAAAGTTGGAGAAGCTCAGTAGTGTTGAATGTGACGTGTGTGCAAAATTTCAGGTCATTCGTATGAGGTTTGATAGACTTTTTGATCGAAAGTGTAAATTTTGAATTTTTGAAGTTCTTAGGCTTGAATTCGATGTTAAATTGGTGTTTCGATGTTGTTTTAGGTGTTTTAGGATTGGTATAAGTTTGGACAGTGGTATTAGACTTGTTTGTGTTTTTGGCTGAGGTCTCGGGGGCCTCGGGATGGTTTCGGAAGGTTGACGGAAGAATTGGGAGTTAATTGAGCAGCTTCAGCTGCTGGTTTTCTATCATAACCGCACCTGCGGTTGGGTCCCGCAGGTGCGGCGCCGCAGAAGCGGCTATTGGACTGCAGAAGCGGAAATTTGGTCCAGCTCCAGGATCCGCAGGTGCGGAAAGTGTGTCGCAGAAGCGGAAAATTGATTTAAGTGAGAAGTTGCAGGTGCGACCTTGGCTCCGCAGAAGCGGGACTGCAGGTGCGGTCCCAGGACCGCAGGTGCGGTTTTACTGGGCAGAATCGAGGGTTTTGTTCAAAACTTGGAAAAATCAAATTTGGAGCTCGGGGTAGGGCAATTTTGTGAGGTTTTTGAAGAGAAGATCATTGGGTAACGATTCCTTGTTCCTTTCTAGTTATATTCCATTAATCTTATCTTAGTTTTGTCATTTAAATTCGGATTTGGAGATGAAAATTGGGAAAAATGGGAAGAAAGTTCTTAGACCTAGAATTTGAATTTTGATGGGGAATTTGACCTTGGATTTGGATAATTTTGGTATGCATGAACTCGTGAGAGTATGAGGATTCTAAAAATATAAATTTTACCCGATTTCGAGACGTGGGCTGGAGGGGCATTTTGGTCATCTTACCTAATTGCGCGTATTAGCTTAAAGTTTCTTTGTAGAATCAGTTACTTGAAGTATTATTTACATTATGTAATTAGATTGAATAGATTTGGGCCATTTGGAGTCGAATACTCGTGGCGAGAATGTGGTTTCGGGTTGATTTTGAGCTGTTTCGAGGTAAGTGGCTTGCCTAACTTTGTGTGGGGGACCTTCCCCTTAGGATTTGGTATTATTGATGTTTGAAATGCCTCGTACGTAAGGTGACGAGTGCGTACTTGTGCAAATTGTTGAAAAATTTGGTTTTCCATTAATTACTTAGAATTATGTTTTCCTTTCTTGTTTACACTACTTGCAAGTTAAACCTGTTGTTAGCTTAGGGAAGCATGTCTAATTGATTTAACTGCTTATTTGTTCTACTGCCCTAGTTGAATTATGTGCAACATGCTAGGTTAGAAATACCTGCATTACCTTGGTGTGAAATTTGATTGAATTGAGTATTATTCGTGTTGTTGCTGTGTATTTACTTTGGGACTACGGGACGGTATCCCGAGAGATCCCCTCCTGTATGTTTACTTTGGGACTATGGATTTGTATTCCGGGAGATCCCCCCTGCATACATTGGAACTACGGGATTGCACCTGGTAGATTTCCCCAGTATTGAGTATTTATATTTGGGACTACGGATGTGGTATTTCGGTAGATCCCCGTGCATTTACGAGTTGGACCACGGGACTGCACCCGGGAGATCCACTGGATATTTATATTTGGGGACTACAGGACGATATCCTGGGAGATTCCCCGGCTGTTTACCTCTGCGTTGATCTGTATTTGTTTACGTGATTACTTTGTCTCTATTTTAGTTGTCGTCATCCTTTATATCCTGTGTTACTCTTACTGCTGTACTTTTTATACTGTTCTGTTCTACACTGTCGAACTTTATATTTTATTTAACCTCAGTTGGGCCCTGACCTTCCTCGTCACTACCCGACCGAGGTTAGGCTTGGCACTTACTGAGTACCGCTGTGGTGTACTCATGCCCTTCCTGTGCATGTTTTTTATGTGTAGATCCAAGTACCTCTACTCAGACTTACCATCCTTGAGGCGAGGCGATCCTTCGGAGACTTCGAGGTATATCTGCCGCGTTCGCAGACCGAGGAGTCTCTCTCCATTCTCTCTTGTAGTTACAGCCCTTCTGTATTTTACTTCGTTTTAGACATTCTGGAGTTAGAGCACTATGTAGTATTTCTTAGCTTGTAATTTCATGAGATTTCGGGTTTTGGGAAAAGTATTAGTATTCGAGAGTTGATATGGTGTATGCCGAGCGGCACTATTAAACACGATTTTATTCACTATTTTTGGTTTTACTTGTTTTCTTCCGCAAATTGGTTTATTTTCTGCATTATTAGGATTACCTAGTCGTAGGGACTAGGTGCCGTCATGATGGTTCACGGAGGGCGAACCGGGGTCGTGAAAAGTTGGTATCAGAGCTCTACGTTCATAGGAGTCATGAATCACAAGCCGGTTTATTAGAGTCTCGCTGATCGGTACAGAGACGTCTCTACTTATCTACGAGAGGATATGTAACTGTTAGGAAAATTCCACTTCGTTTGATTTCCTTGTCGTGCGAGATTTTGATATCACAATTCTAAACTTCTGTCTTCTATTCTCTCACATATGGTGAGGACACGCGCTACCCGAGATGATCAGGCACCCGCGCCCCCTACTGGAGCCGTCAGAGGCCGGGGTCGGGGTAGAGGCCGAGGACGCGCTCGTGGTGCAGCAAGAGCACCCGCGCGAGCTGCCACCGAGGTGCCACCAGCAGTACCAGCCGGAGTCCAGACACCTGATACGACCGCTACTACTACTCCAGCACTCCAGGAGACTCTGGCGCAGTTTATGACTATGTACACCACTCTAGCTCAGGCAGGGTTGCTTCCCCTTGCTGCAGCTACATCCCAAGCCGGGGGAGGAGCACAGACTCCCGCCGCCCGCACTCTTGAGCAGCGAGTGCATGCTGACCAGGCCCCAGAGGTTATTCCTGTACAGCCGGTAGCCCCAGCTCAGTCCGGGGAGGGCAGTAGTTTCAGAGGCGGAGCAAAAGAGGCTTGAGAGGTTCAAGAAGTATCAGCCTCCTACATTTAGCGGGTTAGCCTCAGATGATGCCCTTGGATTTCTTGAGGAGTGCTACCGTATCCTCCGTACTATGGGCATATCAGGATCGAGCGGGGTTTCCTTCACTACCTTCCAGCTTCGAGGAGC